>NW_011485584.1:20297-21211 GCF_000754665.1 Bison bison bison | reverse complement strand
AAGGGGCTCTCAAGAGTCTTCTCTGGGTTTAGGGTAGTGGTTTTCATATTATACATAGCAAAATCACGCAAGGTGCTTGCCTGGGTTTTACTACTAAGATTCTGATTTAGTTGCTTTAGGATGGTGGTTTTTAGCAGGCGATTCTCATTGTCCAGCTAGGCTTGTTTAGTCACTGCTCCATAGCATCTTTTTCCACCGAAGCATCCAGCTAATGAAGGAATGCAATACAAAAGGAAAACTACCACATATTTGGCTTTAGTCCAACTTACTTGCTTCCTTTTCTCATTCCTCTCTATCCTTTTGGTCACCTCTATCCCTTTTAAGTGTCTAAGTTTGGGTTTATAAGAAAAATATTCACACTTATTTAGATAATCAAATAGTCAAAACCTCACTTGTTTATGAGATTGGGCTGACAATACAAATGAGTGAAGCAAGCCAGATGGAGACTGTGGTGAACTGGAAATTATAGACCCCATCTCACGTGAGGGTGGTGGAGGGAGCAACAGCTAAGACTATAATCCAGCCAGGTGTTCTAAGAGTTCTCCAAGTGTCATCCTTGCTCTAGGAGCATTAGAAAACTTGTTAGAAATGCAGAATTTCAAACCCTGCTTCCTGATCCACTGAGTGAATCTGGTACTGGAACAGGTTGTGGGACAACAGTCTGTGGTCTTAGGGGATTCTGATGCAATATAACATTTTCAAACCACTGCCTATAGTACTGAAAGCCCAGTGTGACCACATTTGATTTTTCATGAAAAGCCAGGAATATTGCTTTCTTTTATTGAACATTTTTAAATTGTGCTGTGCATGTTCATGGAACAGCTCCTGTGCTCAAATTATTCTGAACATCTCTCCTTGGCTTTCAAAGATTGACAACGAATTCAATTTTTCCTTTGTTGTTTTTTTTTTTTACA
>NW_011485584.1:15331-16823 GCF_000754665.1 Bison bison bison | reverse complement strand
TTGCAGCCATGAAATTAAAAGACGCTTACCCCTTGGAAGGAAAGTTATGACCAACCTAGACAGCATATTAAAAAGCAGAGACATTACTTTGTCAACAAAGGTTTGTCTAGTCAAGGCTATGGTTTCTCCAGTAGTCATGTATGGATGTGAGAGTTTGACTGTAAAGAAAGCTGAGCACAGAAGAACACGTGTACACCCTTGGTGGATTCATGTTGATGTATGGCGAGACCAATACAATATTATAAAGTAATTAGCCTCCAATTAAAATAAATAAATTTAAAATAAAAAAAAAAATTTATGTTTTTGAACTGTGGTGTTGGAGAATATTCTTGAGAGTCTCTTGGATTACAAGGAGATCCAGCCAGTCCATCCTAAAGGAGATCAGTCCTGGATGTTCACTGGAAGGACTGATGTTGAAGCTGAAACTCCAATACTTTGGTCACCTGATGCTAATAGCTAACTCATTTGAAAGATTGAGGGCAGGAGGAGAAGGGGACGACAGAGGATGAGATGGTTGGATGGCATCACTGACTCAATGAACCTGAGTTTGAGTATACTCCCGGAGTTGGTGATGGACAGGGAGGCCTGGTGTGCTGCGGTTAATGGGGTCTCAAAGAGTCAGACACAACTAAGCAACTGAACTAAACTTGAGTATTTCATTGAGAAGTAGCATATAATGGAAGGCCATGGAATAGAATAACTATTAAATGCATGGGTTTTTCTAGTCAGATTGAAATCTTGGTTCAGTATTGTGGAATCCTCGGGCAAGTCATGTATTTTGACTTATCCTCAGTTTTCTCACCTCTACAATAGGAAAAATGATGTTTACATCAGAGTCTTCTAAGTGAGGCTTAAATGAAATGGGTCATACAAACATTTAGCACAGGAAGTTGCTCAATGTGAATTCTTTCTAGCACCACTGCTATTATAAAACAATCTTTTAAAATCCTCATTTTAATGAAAGATATCAGATGTATTCTTTCTGTTTGAATCTGAATTCAGAACATTCAACTGTCCAATGAGAATGGGTACTGGCCCTAACAATCTGTTAATACCTTACCAGTATGTATCAGTTGACTACCAACCTACCTTTGATGTAGAGCTGAAGGGGTGGCAAGATTTCATGGGGATCTGAAAGCCCCAAGTCTGCAGTATGATCAGGCCAAAGAAGATCTGAGTATGGACAGGGCCACAAAGATAAGTCTAATGTCTATTGTGGTGTAGTGAAAGTGAAAGTTGCTCGGTCGTGTCTGATTCTTTGCAACCCCACGGACTATACAGTCCATGGAATTCTCCAGGCCAGAATACTGGAGTGGGTAGTCTTTCCCTTCTCCAAGGGATCTTCCCAACCCAGGGATCGAACCTAGGTCTCCTGCATTGCAGGCGGATTCTTTACCAGCTGAGCCATAAGGGAAGCCAAAGAATATTGGAGTGGGTAGCCTATCCCTTCTCCAGCGGATCTTCCCAACCCAGGAATTGAACCAGGGTCTCC
>NW_011485584.1:12253-14749 GCF_000754665.1 Bison bison bison | reverse complement strand
CCCAGGGACGGGGGAGCCTGGTGGGCTGCCGTCTATGGGGTTGCACAGAGTTGGACACGACTGAAGTGACTTAGCAGCAGCAGCAGCAGCGTCCCACCAAAGCATCAACTCAATTTCACTTCTAAAACATTGTGGGAGTGACCTATATGTGCAGCTTCATTTATGTATAATGAACCAGGTTTGGAAACCTGGTTTGATACCCCAGTGGTAATTCCAGATATTTCAGGATGTTGGCCAGATTCTCTGCCACAAATTAATGTTAAATATAAAAATATCTGTAACACATAGCATATTTGATAGGGAAGGGAAAAATGCTAGAAATCAGACAATCAAAGTGAAAGTGAAGTTGTTCAGTCGCGTTGCTCTTTGAGACCCCATGGGCTGTAGCCTACCACGCTCCTCCATCTATGGGATTTTCCAGGCAAGAGTACTGGGGTGGGTTGCCTTTTCCTTCTCCAGAGGATCTTCCCAACCCAGGGATCGAACTCCAGGTCTTCGTCTGCTTTGTAGGCAGATGCTTTACCATCTGAGCCACCAGGGAAATCCTAGACAATCAAAGGTAAATTTATATATTTAAAAGGGTATTATAGCTCCAAAAAGAATTAGCAATCAACAGCAAGGTCTTTGGTAGTAGAAGAATAAGAGTTAATTTGAGTCTGGCAAAGGCATAATACAAATTCAATAAAGGAAACCAGTCTCTGTTTTAGTAATACCAAATATCGAAAGGGATATAAAAAATATAAAGGTGCTTCTTTAGATATATTAAAATAACTCCATATTAGCCAGATGATTTTGTATAAATGTTAGGCATTCAAATCCTTCAAAGCTACTAATGTCCTTAGCAGGTCAATATTGTGTTCTGTAGACCACAGGAAAAGAGTTTGTGTTTTATTCCTAGTATGATTTAAACTTCTGGATAGTTTTGAGTCAAAGAGTGTTATAGGATCAAATTTATATGTTGAAAAGATGATTTAAGATGTTTAATGGATAACTGATTTTAGAAGTACAAAAGAGGAATCACCCTTGATGAGAGATTTGAAATGATGGGGCCTAGGAGTAGAGTGACATTTGTAGAGGGGGTGAGAAAAAGTAAGATTTTAGTATTTATTTTGAAGATGAAGCTGTTAAGATTTCCAGGTATGTTTTATGTAGATTGTGGGGTGGTGGAAAGAGCAAAATCAAGGATGACTTCTAAATGTGTTTAAGCATTAAACATGATGATGCTCTTTCCTCATTTGAGGAAGATGTGAGGCATAGTGGGTTTCTTCTACTCTCACACTCAACCGCCAAACCTGTGTTAATCCTATCATCAATTTTCTGTATTTCTTCTCCTTGGATGGTAACACTATTGTAGAATCATTTCTCTCTGCTGATCGGATTCACCACTGTAGATTCATCTTCTTTCAAATCTTTTGTTGTTGTTTGTTTTTGTCACAACGCATGACATGCTGATCCTAGTTCTGGGACCAGGGATCAAACCTGCACCCCCTGCAGTGGAAGACTGGAGTCCTAAGCACCAGGAAATTCTCTCATCTTCTTTTAATTTTTCTGAGTTCTCACTGTTACGCAGCAATATTGCATGTGACATATTCCAAACTCTTCCACTCTTCTCAAGCCACCCTCCTCCCTTTGTTCCTCCTATTCTGGGCAACCATCTGTATGCAGTTGTTGACTGAAAAAATAGGCACAACAAAACATGTCCGAACTGTGGATTAAGTCTTAATCGGGCCAAAGTGAGGACAATAGCCTAGGAGACAAGCATCTCAGATTGTTCAGAGAAACTGCTCCAGAGAGGCAGGGGGGAAGATCAGTATTGTATATGATTTTAGTGATGCAGGGTACATGCAGTCAAGCACAGGTTTTGGTAGAGGCTTGCTGCTAGTGTTGAGGAGCAGATGTCACCACTAATGACTTTAGTGCTTTTCTAGATATGGGAGATGCAAGGATTGGGCTCATAAAATCTTTTCCTAAAAATAGTTTACTCTGTCAAGGCCTGTTCTGCCAGGTTTTCCCAGAGCACAGAGTGCCTCATTTCTGATCTCTGTCCTCAGCTCCTTTCAGGATGTGATGAAGGTCATTGGCCACAGAGGCTTATGACTTAATCCTGTAGGTGTAGATGGCACAGTCATCCCTCGGAATCTGCAGGGTATCCATTCTAGGAGCTGACATGGATACCAAAATCTCCTGTTGCCTGTTCCCATAGTCAGCCCGTGTATCTGTGGCTGTGGAAGCCTCAGATATTGAGGACCGACTGTATTTTACTTTCTAGAGCATTTTAAAGTCATTTGATATAAGTTTTATCACATTTTTAGCACTTCTGATTCCTTCCTGTCCTTAAGGAGAGTTTCCCTATTCTTTTTCAACGTTGACATTCCACTTATGCTGTTGATTAATGGAAGAGAGGATGGGAAATTGAATTTTTTCCTCTCTTCCTGGTATATTCAGAGAGCTCATTTTCCTTTGAGATTGCTAATTATAATGAGTGTGTTAGCCTAG
>NW_011485584.1:10965-11683 GCF_000754665.1 Bison bison bison | reverse complement strand
CCACTCCAGTGTTCTTGCCTGGAAAATCCCATGGACAGAGGAGCCTGGTAGGCTACAGTCCATGGGGTCACAAAGAGTCGGACACGACTGAGCTACTTCAGTTTCCCTTTCATAACTGATTAACAATGTTGCAGTAGTTTCAAGTGAATCACAAAGGGACTGGGCCATACGTATACTTGTATCCATTCTCCCCCCAACCTCTCCCATCCAGGCTGCCACATAACATTGAGCAGAGTTCCTTGTGCTATACAGAAGGTCCTTGTTGGTTATCCATTTTAAATAATAGCAGTGTGTACATGTCCATCCCAAACTTCCTGACTATCCCTTCCCCTTGGCAACTGTACATTCGTTGTACATGTTATTTTTAAAAGGAGAAAGAAACATTGGGAGAGAGTTGATTAATGGAAAAAGTAAGAGGAAGAAATGCTTAAAAGCATAAGTAAGCAAGGAAAATCTTTGTCAGTGAGGAAGATGATGACTTTCTCTGAATCTACTCAATCTTATTGAGCCAATTTTGTTTACATGCCTGTCCTAGAACCAACCACTGTGGCTAGAGACATGAAATATTCTGGCTGACCAAGCCAAGGTCATGAAGCAGGGTTGAGCATGAATGACTGAAACCACCTTAAATGGGATAGCAATGGCTTCCCATAGAGGAAAAAAGTGAGACAAGAAAGGTTTGTGCCAGTGCCCTAGAGCAAAAGTCAGCAGACTTTTT
>NW_011485584.1:8494-10780 GCF_000754665.1 Bison bison bison | reverse complement strand
TTTAAATGAGTGGGGCTAGCTGTGTTCAAATAAAACTTTATTTACAAAAAAGGCAGTGGAATGTGTTTGGTCCAGTGGATTGTAGTTTGCTGACACCTATCTAGAAGTTTGGCGGTGTCCTTCTGTTTGAAAATCCCAAAGAAATTTTCTTAGTGCTCCTAATTCCTTGAGTAGGAACCTGAAGACAATCTAGAGTCACAGAAGAAAGGTATGGTTGTTAGAGCAGAGCTTCTTAAGCTGATTTTTTAGATGCACAATGATTTCTTATTCTAATAGTTATACTAGTACTCAAAATCCATGTTTTAATAGATTTTGTTGCTTATTGTGGTGCTGAGTTAGAGAAAGTAGAGTGCTGTAAGTAAAATAACATGAATTATTAAAATTGAAGAAACTGTTAATGAGCATTACTCACAGTTGGTTGTACTATGAAACCTATAGGTCTTTTGGATATGATTTTAAAAGTATATGCATGATACTGGATGCTTGGGGCTGATGCACTGGGATGACCCAGAGGCATGGTATGGGGAGGGAGGAGGGAGGAGGGTTCAGGATGGGGAACACGTGTATACCTGTGGCGGATTCATTTCAATATTTGGCAAAACTAATACAATATTGTAAAGTTTAAAAAAAAAAAAAAAAGTATACCTGTTCTTGTATTCCCTCCTCCGTGCCTCATACCCTCTCCAACCAAGAGTTTGCAATACACCTTTCTAGGAGGTAGGCTTCCCCATTCTCTGCACTTGGGGGCTTTTTTATTTTTAATGGGTTTAATGCAATTGACTGGCCCTTGGCTTGAAAATCTTTAAGATACCATGTAGTACTTGAGATCACCAATATCTGATCTCCACATGGCCAAGTCAAAGCCAATAGTTTTTGGTTTACCACATAAGATGACTTTTCTGTCTGTGCTCTGTTTCTGCTAATAGCGGTACTATCCAGTTAGTTACTCAGACTGAGAACTTGGTTCACATCTTTAACTCTTGTTCTTTCTGGACCATTCTGACTAATTATTTTAGGCATTTGTATCATCCAATGACTCTTCATTCTATTCTCTGTGATAGAACCTTTATTCTTTTTTTTTTATTTTATTTTATTTTTAAACTTTACATAATTGCATTAGTTTTGCCAAATATCAAGATGAATCCACCACAGGTATACATGTGTTCCCCATCCTGAACCCTCCTCCCTCCTCCCTCCCCATACCATCCCTCTGGGTCGTCCCAGTGCACTAGTCCCAAGCATCCAGTATCGTGCATCGAACCTGGACTGGCGACTCGTTTCTTACATGATATTTTACATGTTTCAATGCCATTCTCCCAAATCTTCCCACCCTCTCCCTCTCCCACAGAGTCCATAAGACTGTTCTATAACTTTTGTGGCGATGTCAGGAAGGAGTGCCTCTTACTGCTCTCCCATCCTCTGGTCTTTTGCTCTAAACAATCCTATACACCACTTCTAGATTAATCTTCCTAAAGCATGAATCTGACATATCATGCTCATGCTCAAGAGTAGTCAACAGTTCTGCATTATCTACTAAATAATGGCTAAATTGATTAATATAGCAGTCAAGATCCTTGAGAGTCTGTTCCCACCCAATTATTGGTCCTTATATTCTGTTAGTTCCCTCTATATTCCTTGCACTCCAGCATACCCAAGTACCCCCACAATCCCATTATACTATTCCCCTCTGTGCTTTTTTCACACTCTCTTCTCCTGTCAAGAAGCCCCTCCACTTTTTCTTGTTGAAATCCCATCAGTTTTGAATTATTAAGTAAAATGATGCTGTATTCATATCATGGAATATTTTGTAGATATTAATATTGATAGTTTACAAGGGTATTTAACATTTATTCACTTACATGAAAATATCATAGAGCATCTCCTACATGCCAGACACTCTGCTAGATACCAAGGATACAGATGTTCAAAGGACAGACACAGCTGATGTCATCATGAAGCTTAAGTTAGAATGAGGCCTTTAGACATTGAGGAAATCAATGGAGGTGTGCTAAGTGCTTGAATGATAACTGTGGGGTGATATGGACATTTAACCTAGCCTGAAGTAAATGGCAGCTTTTTGAAGACAGTCATGTTTTAGGCATACCTTTTTGGCCTTGAGACCCCTTTGCATTCTTAAAAACAATTGAGCTTTTGTTTATATGGATTATACATACATACTATAATACTTACTATTAGAAATTTAAAATAATTGACAATTGAAAATGTGTATGTTAAGAGGTTTATTATTTTAATAATTATTAGCTGTATTTTGGGTTTCCCTTGTGG
>NW_011485584.1:4750-8394 GCF_000754665.1 Bison bison bison | reverse complement strand
TCTCTTTAATGCCTGGCTTAATAGAAGACAGCTAGATTTTTCACATCTGATTCTGAGTTCAGACTTTCTTGATTTGTTGTTTTGGTTGAAGACTATGAAGAGAATCCAACCTCATACAGATATGCAGTTCAAAAATGGTGGAATATTTTAATAGTCTTGTTAGATAGTTGCAGATATTCTTCTTAGACACTACACCAAAACTCAACAAGTGGCAGTTTCTTGAAGGTCAGTTGCAATATGGAATCTGAAACTCTATCAATGAACTTTCCATACTCTTACATTAAAATCGCTTGGTCTACTTTATACTTTTAATGGATCCTTTCACTCTGAATGATTTTGACCTTGTGGATCCCCTCAAGGGGGCTCTTGAATTCACAGGGACCCTCTGATCACGTGTTGACAGCTACTAGAGTAAGACTTACTGTGATATTTGGTCTAGGGCAAAGATAAATATTCCAGTGGTCAGATAAGCATTCATAGGTTATAATGTTATTGGATATACATTATAAAATATATACAGTAGGATAGCAGCTCATTAAAGGAAAATGATTGATAAAGAATTAAGTCTTTAAGGATATACTCCAATATGTTAACAGTCGTCTTTACATGTCATTTGCTGCACTTTTAAAATTTCTCTAAACTTTTGTGTTTTCAACAATGCGGTGGTTACTACTTTGAAAATTAATGAAAAATGAATCTTAAATATCTTTTAAAGTTCTGTTTATAGGCTATGTCTTTTATGAAGCCTTTTCTTATTCCTTCCGCAATCCAGAAGTAACCTCTCCTTGTTCAGTGCTTTCCTGACACCTAGTTTGCTCTTTTCCTCTTGGGACATCAATCATTTCATAGTGTTTGGTAGGGTTGTTCATACAGCTTGTATCAGTTCTATTTCCTGGAGGATAGGAACTGAAATTTGTTTCCCCAGCATCATATATATTTCTTTATATTGTAAAAAAGGGTCAGCAAATTTTTTTGGAAGTAAATTGAAATCCTAAGTGTTTCACGGTTTTAATGATATTTAAATGTTATTACTAAATAACATAAAACTACTCTATAAAATTTGGGAAGATAGAGAAAAGTATAGTAAGCACAGCATCATGGCTATAGGCAAAGGCTTTACAATTCTACTGACATAGCTTCAAACCCTAGATCTGCCATGTGCTTCTTACTATCTCCACATGGCCATGGACATGTCTCCTAATCATTGTGATTCCTAGTTTCTCCGTCTATGACATGGAGATTATAATCATGCCTTCCAGCACTGTTGTGAGGATCTGATGAAATAATGTAAATAAAACTCCTGGGATACAGTGATTCCTGATGAATGGTATGTACTTACTATCATCTATAATCACTCATCCATAAATTCACAAATTCATTTTAATGAATGCATTCTCTCTAGTAGATTCAGAGTCACTGGGTGAATAATATTTCTGTTACTGCCAGTCATCTTTGAAAGTGTACACTTATAATCGAGTCAGTTTGAGGTGATCTGGCCATTTCCAAATAAAAACGTGCCTATAAAAAGTTCAGGGCTTTCCTAGTGGCTCAGTGGTAAAGAACCTGCCTGCCAATGCAGGAGACGTGGGTTTGATCCCTGGGTCTAGAAGATTCCCTGGAGAAGGTAATGGCAACCCACTCCAGTATTCTTGCCTGAAAAATCCAATGGATAGAGGAGCCTGGTGGGCCACAGTCCATGGGGTTGCAAGAGTCAGACTCACATTAGTGACTAAACAACACACAACAACAAGTTTTAACTAAACCTATGGGCTACGATATTAGTAACAATCTGGAGTGGTGGCAAGAGATTCAGATGAGCAAGTGAAGAGTTGAATTACCAGCAATGTTTTTTATTAGAAGGCTATAGTTCATATTGTGATTTTTATTATATTTGTTAATAACACTATACTTTAGGCTAGGAAGCATGTCCTGGGGCTACTACAGCAGCTGTGCCATTCACCTGAATGAATATCTGGCGAACTAACAGCCAAATCAACACATTTGTTCCCTGCCTCTTGTCATGCTAAAATAAAAGAAAATATGCTCAACATATGAAAATGATACCATTGACTCTTTTCAAGTACCTGGCAATTTCCCAATGGTGATTGTGAGTTGTGATGAAGCATACCATCTCCTTAGAATGCACTGGCAGTAAATGGAAAGTTCTCATTGAAGAATCAGATCACTCACTGTCATCAATGCCCTGCTGTCCTTTTTTGCAAGTTCACACTGGCATTGACACTTCCAGACCTAGGCTAGTAATTCTATTAATATAGTAAGAAGAGAACGGATTAGACTTTTTTCATTGTCCCATCTTATGGGGAACTAGGTCTGCTTCTGTGCTACAGACTGCTTGCCTGGCTCTGATACCATGGATCTGTGTGCTGCCTAAGACAAAAGTGGTCCTTGGATATGTTGTTTAGTCACTAAGTCATGTTGGATTCTTTGCAACCCCGTAGACTATAGCCTGCCAGGCTCCTGTGTCTATGTGATTTCCCAGACAAGAATACTGGAGTGGGTTGCCATTTCCCTCTCTGGGGATCTTTCTGACCCAGGGATTGAACCTACATCTCTTGATTGCAAGAAGATTCATTACCACCGAGCCACCTGGGAAGCCCATATCCAGAGTTACCAGCCCTTTATTGTTCCACTTGGTTCTAATTGGTACCTTCCACTGTAGCATTTTGCCTAGATTTTCTCTCAGATACCAAATTCCTCATGTCCTCAAATTACCTACTTATGAATCCATGTCCCAATCAAAATGCTCATGTCTTTAGTATAGATTATTTTAATTGTGAATCAAGAGAAAGTCATATTTTTTAATTAAAAAATTTATACAATTTTAATGGTTACTTTACATTCACAGTTATTATATAATATTGGCTCTGTTCCCTGTGTTGTACAATATACATCCTTGAACCCATCTTACACCCAATAGTTTGTACCTCTCCATGCCTCTCCTCCATACCCCTCCTCACTGGCAACCACTAGTTTGTTCTTTGTATCTGTGAGACTCTTTCCTTTTTGTTATATTTACTAGTTTGTTGTACTTTTTAGATTCCACATGAGTGATATCATACAGTATTTGTCTTTTATTTCACTTAGCATAATGCCCTGTAAGTCCATCCATGTTGGTGTAAAGGGCAAAATACCATTCTTTTTTATGGCTGAGTAATATTCCTCTGTGTGTGTGTGTGTGTGTGTATGTGTGTGTGTGTGTATGTGTGTGTGTGTGTGTGTTTACCACATCTTTTATCCATTTATCCATTGATGGACACTTAAGCTCTTTCCATAGGGAAAGGCATACTTTTGCATTCACCCGCATACATCAGTGACTGAGAGTTTCTTATTCTCCCACAAAGCTTTGCTGGCTTTATGTAACTTCATCCACCTAGTTTAAGCGTTTGGTATGTGTCACACCTTATTATGGGTCTGGTAAGTCCCAGTTCTTAAGCTTACCCAAGGTCTTGAGAGTGAGGTAGACATATAAACAAGAAATTATTGACACAATGTGGTACTTGCAATGCTAGAGATATAATATGTTACAGAGGAAGGACCTAATTTAATCTTGAGGTGCCAGTTAAAAAAAAAAAAAAAAACCTCACATCCACTTTTGGTTTATTGAATTTCTCTAGCTTATACTT
>NW_011485584.1:4037-4650 GCF_000754665.1 Bison bison bison | reverse complement strand
ACTTTTCCTCATTAGGATAATTAAGACATTTCCACATGTATTAGGCCTCTGGCTCTAATAAAATGAATAAAGTACATTAATAGGAGCAGAATATGCTGTTTGATTAAAAGGTCTTGAATTTGGGTTCTGTACTACAAACGTTCTATCATTTATTTAGCTGCCTGCCCCTGGAAATACCTCAAATGAGATGGCATTGAAGACAAAATTAGGATCATTAAATTATTCAAACTCCTCCTCAATATATCATGCCCTCTTATTCTTCCTTTCATTCTTGTGCTTATGTAGTCCACAAATTTAATCTATTTGCATGTCAGACTTCTGGGCATGCAGATACGGCATTGAATGTTAACTTTCAGTCACTTCCACTGACTTGAGTAGGATAGCGTGTATCTTGTTGTCTACCTACATTTGACACTGCTTGTCTTTGTGTCTCTGTTGTCCCCTTCTCCTCATGCCTTCAACCTTTCCAAGCATCAGGGTATATTCTAATGACTCAGTTCTTTGCATGAGGTGACCAAGGTATTGGAGTTTCAGCTTCAGCATCAGTCCTTCCAATGAATATTCAGGACTGATTTCCTTTAGGATGGACTGGTTTGATCTCCTTGTAGTCCAA
>NW_011485584.1:2209-2305 GCF_000754665.1 Bison bison bison | reverse complement strand
AAATCCAACTTGAACATCTGTAAGTTCTTGGTTCACGTACTGTTGAAGCCTGGCTTGGAGAATTTTGAACATTACTTTGCTAGCGTGTGAGATGCA
>NW_011485584.1:0-1988 GCF_000754665.1 Bison bison bison | reverse complement strand
AAAAGTTTAGCAATTTTATCTTTTCAAAGAACCAGCTTTTAGTTTCATTGATCTTTTCTAGTCTCTATTTTATTTCTTCTCTCATCTTTATGATTTCTTTTCTTCTTTTAACTTTGAGTTTTGTTTTTTGTTCCTTTAGGTGTAAGGTTAGGTTATTTGTAATTTTTCTTGTTTCCTGGGGCAATCTTGTATCACTATAAACTTCTGTCTTAAAATTGCTTTTGCTGTGTCCCAACGATTTTGGATTGTTGTGTTTTCTTTTTCGTTTTGTTGTTGTAAACGTTTTTTTGATCCATTCAGCAACTCTGTCTTTGGATTAGAGAATTCAACCCATTTCAAGTCACTGAAATAGATGTGTTATCATTGGGATTTTGTTAATTTTTTTCTGGCTGCTTTGTGGTTCTTCTGTTCCTTTCTTCTGTACTTGCTCTCTTCTATTGTGATATAATGGTTTTATGTATTCGTATGTTTAGATTCCTTTATCTTTTGTATATCTAGGTTTTTGTTTTGTGGTTAGTATTTGGCTTACATATAATTGCTTATATTTATAACTGTATTTTAAGTTGATAAAAACTTAAGTTTGAATGTATTCTAACATTTTATATTTTACTCTCCCTTACACTCTATCCCATTTTGTTTTTGATATTGTATTTTATATCTTTTTATCTTGTATATCCCTTTAACTATCATAGTTATACAAATTTATACTTCTTTTAATATTCATACCAGCGTTATAAGTGATTAATCCATTACTGTTACTATGTATATTTGCCTTTACCAGTGAGATGTATACTTTTGTATGTTTTCTTGTTCTTAGGTAGGGCTCTTTCTTTTCAGCTTAAAGAAGTCCCTTTAACACTGTTTGTAAGGTTGGTTTCTTGGTGATGAAATCCTTTAAGCTTTTGTTTATCTAGAAAACTCTGTTCTCTGAATGATCACTTTGCCATGTAGCATATTCTTGATTGGAAGTTATTTTTTTTTTTTCTTTCAGTAGTTTGACTATATCATGCCATTCCCTTCTGGCCTGAAAAGTTTTTGTTGAAAAATATGCTTATAATTTTATGTGGGCTACCTTGTATATAACATGCTGTGTTTCTCTTTTGCTTTTAAGATTCTTTTAACATTTTAGTTATAATGTACCTTGGTGTGAATCAGGTTAGGATCACTGATTGGTTGCTTCTGCACTGGGCCCTGAGGTGGTGAGTCTAAGCACAGGAGTCTTTCAAGAGCTGTTTCTGAGTTCACTATAGCCTTGTGGGTCTTATGAACACAAACCCTGTTGGTTTTCAAAGCTAAATATTTTGGGGGCTCATCTTCCAGGTGAAGGTCTTAAGCAATGGAGTGCCTGATGTGGGGTTCAAAGCATTCACTCTTTAGGGAGGAGATCTGGGTTTTGAGATCCTTCCCAATTTTGGGAGGGGTTAATGGCAAGCTTGTGGCTCTGCATCTCTTACCCACTTTTATATGGCATTTTTTCCTGTTTGCCCACTGTTTAGGAGTCATTCAGTTAGTTTAATGCTCTTTTCAGAGGAAATTTTTCTGTATGTAACTATACTTTTGGTGTATAGTGGGAGGTGATTTCAGGATCTTCCTGTGTCCCTCTCTTGAACTAGAATCCTGTCTTCTTGATGATATATCACTTTACACCCATTAGAACTGGTATCTCACTGTGGTTTTAATTTGCACTTTCCTGATAAGTGATGTTGAGCATCTTTTCATGTACCCGTTAGACATTTTTCCAAAGAAGACATCCAAATGGCCATTTAGGTCTTCTGCCCATTTTTTAATTGGGTTGCTAGTTTGGTGTTTGTTTTTTTATATTGAGCTTTATGAGCTGGTTATATATTTTGGGTATTAACCACTTGTTTGGATATATGGTTTGAAAAAATTCCCCCATTCTTTATGATACCTTTTCATTCTGTTGTTTCTTTTGCTTTGCGGAAGCTTTTAAGCATGATGTAGTTCCATTTGTTGATTTTTGCTTTTGC
>NW_011485583.1:14128-14691 GCF_000754665.1 Bison bison bison | reverse complement strand
ACAATTTCCCATCAATATTAATATATAAAGTAACAATAATAGGAACTTCAGGTTTATTGTCAGACACAATGCAAGTGAGAAGACAATGAAGGAACATCTTTAAAGTAGCAAAATAAAAGCTGTTACCCTAGAATTCTATACCCAGCAAAACTATCTATCACTAGAAGGTTTGCACTACAAAAAATGTGAAAAATTATTTTATGCAGAAGAAAAACAATAATAAATGGAAATGTGGACATATGGACTGAATAGGAAAAAAGATGGTACAAATTCTCTGAATACATTAAATAGTTATTCTCTGCAATAAATTAAATAACATCATTACTGATTCTACAAATATTCAGGATGGGGAACATGTGTATACCCATGGTGGATGCATGTTGATGTATGGCAAAACCGAAACAATACTGTAAAGTAAAAAAAAAATAATAATAAATAAATAAATAAATTTATTAACCAAAAAAAACTAGAAAATAAACTAAACATTATTAGCAACTTTATGCTAATAAATTTGACATCTTACATGCAAAGGCAAATTCCTTGAAAGACACAAATTACTAAAA
>NW_011485583.1:10111-10867 GCF_000754665.1 Bison bison bison | reverse complement strand
CTTTGATGGGGGGGAAGCACCATGGCTGTCCCAGGTGAGGCTGCAAAAGCACTAGAACAAACCGCATTAGACAACCGCCTGTAAAGCTAACAGCACCAGACACAACAAAAGAGTGACTGCATTGTGTCCCTTTCTAGGAGCCCACTGGCTTCTCCAAACTAGAAGAAAAAGACAGCATTGGGGCCATTATGACTCTTGACACATTACTGACATTTTAATGACTAGTATAAGAATAGGATAAATATAATAAAGAATATTGTACTTTTCATTTTTTTTTCATTTTTCTCATTTGTTACAGAATGATTAAATATTGCTCAAGTTTGAGGCTTTGGCTTTTCTTTCTTATACCATTTTAACACTGGAATAAACATGCTTTTCCTTCACTAAACAAAATGCATTTTCTTATTGTGATTTGTTGAAACAGGACATGGAAAGGGCGACATGGGACAAGTTGTTGTGTATTTATTTAATAGAGAATGCTGCCTCCACAGGGAATGGTCTGAAAATCTCTCCCATTCCTTGCCATAATTCTTGTTCATTTTCAAATTGCAGGATCTAAGGTGAAAAAAAAAGAAGCAAAACAACAAAATGAATTTGAGCAAAGAAGTCCAACCCCTGCAGTGTAGAAAAAGTGACTGTGACTGTCACAGAGAAAGTTCAGAGGTTGGAATGACAGTTGGTCAGAGATGATGAGACACAACTTTGAGGGCTATTCAGGCACCCCCATATGAGTGCTCACTGTGCACAAATGTTCAT
>NW_011485583.1:8625-10011 GCF_000754665.1 Bison bison bison | reverse complement strand
AATGCAGACAACAACAGCCACAGTTACTGCATAAATAACATTCTGAACTTCAAAATGCCAAGCAGTTATGAGGCAACATCCTTCTGTATATTTATCCTCAAAATACTTTGCAAGTCAGCCAAGTTGGCTTATCTACAGTCTAAAAAATTAATGAGGTGTTATTGCATTGAATTAAAATCCAGTCCATGAATGAGAATCTTAGCTCTAATAAACAAGATGCTCACACCTTCCAACAAAACGTTTGATAGCAAAATAATTGTTTCATTCCAAAATGCCCTTTCTCAAAAGATCACTTTAATTTTTCTTCAGCTGTTATCTTAACTTGAAGGATTAGTCCATCTTCCCACCACGAGAAATTTTACCATCATTAATTTGCTATTAATTTTTACAGTTGAAAGCACTTAAATATACCATCGAGGCATAGTCTGTAATATGTTCATTAATACTAATCATTTGGAGCAAAATGTAGGAAAAAAATAACTGCCAACTCTGCCTAATCTCTATTCCTCTTCATATTTTGAAAGATTAAATGTAAAACGAATCATCTTTTCATCTGGCAAGGTTCAGTGGACCACACTTTATCTTTGAGAGCAGGGACAGAACTTGGGCAGAAAGGTCCTGACTTGAGGTGACCCATGCAGGTGAGCTGCTCTGTGGAAACGATGGCTCCAGAGCAAGACTGCCCTCCAGGTCAGCAAGGAAACCAAGTCACAGGAAATGGTGGGTCCTTCCTGGACACTGGAAGAAGACCCTTCCTGAGAGGCATGCTCAAGAGCAAAGGCAAGACAGAGCTGGTCAAGGCTGCACTTCCAGAAGCCCAGGCTAGGAGGTTTCCAGTTCAGGTTGGACAGATGTCCAGTGCAGAGGCTTGTCTGCCTGGTCAGGGGCAGTGGCTGCTTTATACATGATGCCAGGTGTCATCTGGGTGGCAGGGTGACACCCCACCCAGGGACCCCCTTTCCCAGGGATCTTGAGTCAACACCACACCCACTCACGGCCCCAATTGACCATCAGTTGTGGAGATTCCCTGAATGCACTTGAGGGTCAAGTATTTACATTCTATTGATTTTCCATTTATCTGTGGAAAATCAATTTGTTTCTCTTGGTTCCCAGTTTTTGCCTTTTAGATGAGCACAAATGAAGTGGGTCTGAGATTGGTCACTTAATCCAAAAAGAAACAAGAGTTTGGTTGCTGTTATATCACGTACCTACTGGACAAACTAAACCATCGGCTACCTGGTGGTGACACCCTTAACAAAAAGGGGAAGTGTTAACCACAGGTTCATTTACATTCCTCAGAGTGAAAATGACCTGCTTGACATTAATTTTCCTCACACTGGACTGCTTTCAGATGAAGTTCTCACTGACCTGCCTCCATTAAGAACA
>NW_011485583.1:4974-5517 GCF_000754665.1 Bison bison bison | reverse complement strand
CAAGGCAGCTTACATGCAAACATGTGTATACACACATGTATATGTGTATATATATAAATATAAATATAAATATATATATATATATATTGCATTGTTTAGCTCAAACTATCTATACTCTGATAAACCACCCAGCTTCTAATGACTCTATGAGAATATAGCGATGAAGCTTTTAAACTTTTTAAAGGTATTATCTTCAAAGTGTCTATCATAACTTACAATCATATTTTAAGTTTGAGGCGATCCCTATGAAAGATAAAGATGGGAAGTTATTACACTATTAGGACTGCTATTATCTACATACTTGGTTGGCAAATTCTGGTTTACCACCTGTTATAACTAGTGAGCTAATAATGGTGTTTATATTTTTAAGTGGTTGGGAAAAATCAAAAGAAAAATATATTTCATGAAATGTGAAAATATTTTGAAATCCGAAGTTCAGTGTCCAGGAAGTTTTGCCAGAACCTAGCCAAAACCTTGGGAGAAGGAAATGGCAACCCACTCCAGTATTCTTGCCTAGAGAATCCCATGGACAGAGGAGCCTGA
>NW_011485583.1:4288-4874 GCF_000754665.1 Bison bison bison | reverse complement strand
AGCTTTACTGAGGTATAATTATATTTAAAGTGGAAAGCATGATTATTTGATATAAGTATAGACTGTAAAATGATGCATAGCATCTCAATCAAGTTAATAATCACTTCACATAGCTACTCTCTTTCTTTTCTTTTTTTGTGGTATGAAGGTTTAAGGTCTATTCTCAGCACATGTCAGTACAATGTTATTACAATGCAGTGCTACTACTACAGTACCGCTGTAGATAGATCCTCAGAATTTACTAATCTCATACCTGAAAATATGTACCTTTTCTACCCCTGCTTATACTCTCCACCCTCCAGTGCTTAGCAACCATCACTCCACTCTCTGTTTTTTCAGGTTTGACTTTCTGTTTAGATTCCACATAAGGGGTGAGATCAAACAGTATTCATCTTTCTCTGACTTATTTCACTCAGCACAATGCCCACCATGTTCATCCAAAAAAATGAAGTCACTCAGTCGTATCCAGCTCTTTGTGATCCCATGGACTGTAGTCTACCAGGTTCCTCTGTCCATGGGATTTTCCAGGCAAGCGTACTGGAGTGGGTTGCCATTTCCTTCTCCAGGGGATCTTTCCAACCCAGGG
>NW_011485583.1:0-528 GCF_000754665.1 Bison bison bison | reverse complement strand
TCTTTCTGGAGTTTATCTTTGTTCATTATTTTAGTATTTCCTGCCTTTGGGAAGATGAGCAGCCCTGGCTTCTTGGCTAAATAAACAGTCGCTTCCTATCTCATCCTTTTAGAGAATCGTGCACAGGTCCAATTCCAGGCCTCATGGGACCTCAGGACCATCACTAGAGATTCAGAAGGAAACACATGCACAGCACATACACACTTCCATGGATTATTTTAAACTGTGTATATCATGGACCTTTTTTGTTCATTTTTAAAGACTACATAAGAATTTTTTGGATAATTACAATCTTTCCCTGGAAGGGTTAGGATTTTTTAAAGGAATTATAAACTATCCCCTTGAGACAAAAGGAGCCTGTCTCAGATTCAGGACATGCTTCAAGACAGCAGCTTCTGCAGAGTCAGACAACTCTGAGGCCCAGATCAGACACTGAGTCCAAGCAGTACCCATTTGCTTCATTTTCCCATTTTAAAGTTTCTTTTTAAAAAATTTCTATTGAATAAAAGATTCTTTAAACTCTATGGT
>NW_011485582.1:10063-10637 GCF_000754665.1 Bison bison bison | reverse complement strand
GAGGACATGATGAGGAACATACACAGTGGTGGGTTGCCCCAGGGTAAAGTTCTCAGCTTCTTGAAGTATGTCACAACTAGCTGCCACAGCTTGAAGGCAAGGAGGCCACCTCTTGACAGTCTGTTCTAGTTGTTTTGAGAAGTAGGCAAGCAGTCTGGGGATATTCCCCAGGGTTTGGATTAGCACCCCAAGGCTTATGCCTTTTCTCTCATGTACATACAGTTTGAAAGGTTTCTTTAGATCCAGTAGTCCCAAAGCCAGAGCTGAAACTTTGCTCTTAATGTCGCAAAAGCTGTTTGGCACTCTCGTCCAAGTAAGGGACTGAAGATCATATCCCTTCAGTGCCCCATAAAGGGGATTCCCTATGACCCCATAGTTTGGGATCCAAATCCAACAGAGCCCTGCCATTCCCAGAAAACCTCTATGTTGTCTATGAGTCTTGGATGTTCTCAAGCCTGCAATTGCCCATCTTCTATCAGGCAAGACCTCCCTGTCCTTTGGAAATGTCAAGACCTAGATACTTGACTTTGTTGCTTACATATTTGGACTTTTTTCTGGGAAACCTTATATCCAC
>NW_011485582.1:5163-6041 GCF_000754665.1 Bison bison bison | reverse complement strand
TTATGCTAAAATTCCCCAAGCAGGGCTGGTTGGTCACAAGTATCAAGGCTCCTGGGTGGTTTCACCAAAAATTTGTTACTGAGCCTAAGATTGTTCTGCTCGCTGCACAATAGGCCAATCAATCTGGAGACGAGTTGTTGGAGCAAGGAATGACTTTAATAGAAAAGCTAGCAGACCAAGAAAATGGCAGAGTAGCATCTCAAAAAAACCATTTTCCATCAGTCCAAATTTGGGCTCCTTATATATAGAAGAGGGGAAGGGGGAGGGACCCACTGTGGTGCATACCAGTGGCTGAGTGGGGCTGCTATAGCTCGTGTCTGCCTCACCCCTATTACAATCTCTGCCTCTGTCATCACATATTTCCCTTTGTGTCTTTCTTTTTATAAGAGAGCATCAATCATAGTAGATCACGTCCATCCTACTCTGCTATGAACTTATTTTAACTAGCTATATCTGCAGCATGCCTCTTTCTAAAGAAAGTCACATTTTGAGGCATTCAGGTTTATGACTTCATATATTTCTAGGAGACACAATTCAACCCACAACCATAACAAGTAGGAAGCCCAGGCAGAAAATACACATTGGGGAGTTATCAAAGTTAAAGGTATTATTTAAAGATACAGACCTGGATAAGAATGCCAAGGGAGTGAGACAAGCTCGTTTGTGTGCTCTGTGCCTTCGCCCAGGCAGTTGCCAAGCAAGGCCTGGCAGAGTAGTGTGCTGTGGAAACATGAGGTGTGCACACATACATTGCACCTTCTTGCCTTGGGCAAGTCTGAGTTGTTGCAGATCACCAAGACAGGTAGAGGCAGACTCACTGACAGGTAGACCAGCAGATCAGTGGATATGGCTCTGCTCTTGACCATGAATTGAGGAGA
>NW_011485582.1:4327-5063 GCF_000754665.1 Bison bison bison | reverse complement strand
ATCATGACCTTGTAATAGAAGTGGTCATGCTCTAGCAGGGTTTATTGGGTCAGATGCATGTAGGCTCCACTGCACGTGCAATAGGGGCACCTCCAACAGTGAGGGGAGACCAGGAAGCAAGGCCATTTGCCCTCCTGAGGTCAGGGAGGGAATGAGGAAATGGCCCCAGAGGCAATATTGCAGCTGCCTGATCTGCCTGCTCCTATCAAACCCTCTGCTAGGTGGGACAGTACATGCCTGGACAGATGGGCCAGCTGGGGCTACCCTACTAGGATCTAGGATGTGATACCTCCCCCAGATTTTCCCTCCACCTCAATACAAGTGTCTGGATTTGGGGCCGGAGATGCTAGCCTCTGCTCACTCACACACCAGGCACCTGCTATTGGATGGTGCAGACCCCTCAGTTCAGCTGTCATCCAGGCCCCTACAGTGCCCTTCTAGGATGTAACAGGAGCAGGACAGGCACACAGCCATTAGCATGAGACCTTTACCAGGGTGTTTAGAGAGCCTGCTCAGCCAGTAGTCAGGTTGCAGGTGTCCTTGTGGCAGAGAATACAGTGAAAGGCGGATCTTGGCCTTCTTTCCAGGCCCTCCAGGCACTTCAGCCTCAGGCCAGTGGGTGAACTGGGGGCCCCCTGGGGACAGGCAGAGGGCTGTGTCCTACAGAGCTCCAAGTCATCGCTACAGATACCCATTTTCCAAGCCCAGGCCTCAAAGCAGCCATAAACCTCTTCCC
>NW_011485582.1:0-460 GCF_000754665.1 Bison bison bison | reverse complement strand
CTTGTCCATGGGATTTCCCAGTAGAAGGGAATGGCTACCCACTCCAGTATTCTTGCCTGGGAAATCCCATGGACAGAGGACCCTGGTGGGTTGCAGTCCATGGGCTTGCAAAAGAGTCAGACACAACTTCACAACTAAAAAACAATAACATTTAAGACTGGAACTCTTACTAACAATGACAAAATTAGTGTTATAATATTATTGTTAAAATGTGACAATAATTCAGTTCAGTTCAGTCACTCAATGGTGTCTGACTTTTTGTGATCCCATGAACTGAAGCACACCAGGCTTCCCTATCCATCACCAACTCCTGGAGCCTACCCACACTCATGTCCATTGAGTTGGTAATGCCATCCAACCATCTCACCCTCTGTCGTCCCCTTCTCCTGCCCTCAATCTTTCCCAGCATCAGGGTTTTTTCAAATGAGTCAGTTCTTCACATCAGGTGGCCAAAGTATTG
>NW_011485581.1:13200-14506 GCF_000754665.1 Bison bison bison | reverse complement strand
GTAGGGAGACCTGGGTTCGATCCCTGGGTTGGGAAGATTCCCCTGGAGAACTGAAAGGCTACCCGCTCCAGTATTCTGGTCTGGAGAATTCCATGGACTTTATCGTCCATGGGGTTGCAAAGAGTAGGACATGACTGAATGACTGTCACTTTCAAAGTGAGCTAATGGGTACATGTTTGTTGGCTCTATTATTTCCTGTACCTTTTTTTGTTTGTTTGAAATATTTCATTAGCAAAAGAATCCCCTCTTACCTAATAGTATAGTTGGGAGAGGGATGAGGGGTTAATGAGAGGTCAAGAGTGTGTGAAAACTGCATCTGTCTTGATGAGGACAGTGAGTGGATTGGGAGGATATCTGGGCAGTGGTAAGGCACCGCTTAAGGCGAGGTGCAAGGTTTATTTCAACTATAGCCATTTGCTTGGTTGCTAGTAGAAGAGATGGAGAACAGATTTCACCAGGGTAGCAGTTTAGCCAAGAGAGTAGAATAGAAATCAAGGAGGCCAGGAACCTGTGGATCCCAAGGAGAGTGAAGAATTCTTGGAGTGGGGAGGGAAAGAGTGATGGCTGGCAAAATAGGAGAATGTTGACAGCTGGAACCTGAGATCTTGGATTTGACTCAGGTTGCTCACAACAAGGTCTGTCCTTCGGTGAAGACAAAGGTGATTTGTCCAGACCAAGTGAAGTGGTGCCTGGGCAAAAGCATTGTGCATAGCCTTGAAAGTTGCCATGTCTACTCAGGTATGTTTCCTTTGGGAAACCTCTGTCTTCAGAGTCTTACTTGAGCTTCTATACCAGCCACCTGCAAATACTCTGAGCAGAATGCATTTTGTGCAATTGCCATCTTCTGTTACATTCCGAACAACACTGTTGGGAACATTCGAGAATGTTCTGGAAAGCCCTCTATTCACCCCCCTGCAGCTGTATCAGCCTTGCCCCAGGCATGGTCAAGGGCCCCAGAGCCTGACCTGCTCAGACACCCCAGCTCAGTGACCCCTGGGCATGAGTACTCAACCACAGGCCAAATGCTGTGCTTCAGAGGCTACTGCACTGCACTCTCTCGTGCTTTCAGTTGCTTTTTCCTTCACCTCAGCAGCTTTGGGTCGGCACCTGTTAACTTGTCTGTCCCCATGCTGTCTTTCATAGCCTCATTGTGTGGCCTTACTTACAGCCTAGGGTGGTGTTAGAACCCTACTTGTCCAGAAAATAATTTAAAAGAATTTCTCTAGCACCGGGTTTCCCTTTTCAGCTCAAGACCAAACTTGAAATTTCCCTGGATCTGCTTTTAACTCTCCTTCTGGCTCCTTTG
>NW_011485581.1:10438-11252 GCF_000754665.1 Bison bison bison | reverse complement strand
ATGGAAGAAATCCTTCATGACTTGGGGGTAGGCAAATGTCTTAAACAGGACCCAAAGTCTAACATACAAGGAAAATATGTGATACCTTTTTTGTGTGTTTCATTAATGTTTGAACTTTCATGCTTCACTAACTTTAAGAACTTTACCAAAAAAATTATCAAAAGAGTGAAAATTCAAGCTACAGACTGGAAGAAGATATGTAAATATTTCTATGTGTCAGAGGATTTGTATTCAGAATATATAAACTAACTCTACAAATCAATCAGAAAAAGATAAACAAATCATTGTCTTTGTAACAGGAAAAGCACTTAAACAGTTGATCAGATAGTTTATTAAAGGATATCAGAAAGGTCAATAAGCATGCAAAGTTATACTTACCATCATCATGGATTTACCTTACATGCTGGGGCCCCTAGGCTAATCTAAGGAGGCCAAGAATTTGTGGATGATAACATATAAACACACAGGCTTGTGATAGGACTATAAATCACATGGGCATTAGGCCACTGACTCACTGTGTTGTTCCTGGACTGTTGTATGTATGACAGATTAGATAGATTATTTTCCTAGAACTCACAAGGCTTAGGGTACAAAACAGTCATCTCTATACTGAGCTCCTAGGTGCAGAACTGGGGGAACCCTGGTCTCTCTAAAATGCGCCTAGATTAGTTCTGGACACCTTCAAGTAGATAAGCCTCATGGAAATAGCCTGTTAGGCATTGGGCAGAACCTGGGATGCCTTTTCCTCTATATCCATGCCTGCTCCTATCTTTCACCTTCCCTCAGTCCACGACTGCCCTGACCTCAGGAGTGC
>NW_011485581.1:8451-10278 GCF_000754665.1 Bison bison bison | reverse complement strand
GAAGCAAAGTGAATGAGATAGAAGATAGCAGAAAAGAAGGTTATAGAGGCAGGCAGGGAATATAACATGTAAGACTATGGAGGTTACAGGAATTTAGAAGAAGAAATGGATTGGAGACTTGTTTTGGAGGAAGACATTCAAAATAATAATATTTTGAATGAATATTTATAATATTAATAAAAATATTAATAAAAAGAAACATCAGTTAAATAGAATTTGAGACCAGAAGGGGAACTCTCATGCCCTGTAACAATAGCAGAGCCCAAGGAGGAAAAAATTCCTCATCATTGTTGGCAAGGACTCAATCAATGAGCAGCCGTGGACTCTCTGTTTTCCTGAGCCCTTCCAAGTTCCTTTACCCCTCTGCGAACTGTGCTCTTCTCTTCTTGTTATTTGAGGACTTGTTTGCAACTTGCTGTGGTTTCAGACACCAAACTGCCATCCTCTGCTGATCCTCAAGAAACCCATTTTTTCTGGAGAGACATCTGGTAGTCTATTTTAGGTCAGCAAGTCAACAAGACTTGCTCATAAGTTGCATGTTGAAGATGGGGTGGGAGGGAAGCATGAAAGACATCGGAACCAGGCATGACTCCTGTGATTTTGATTTGTGCAACTGAGTGGTCATCAGGCCATGGCACAGAAAATTTGGAGGAAATTGATGACTTACAGACAGTCATACTAGATATAAGTGAAAGTGAAGTCGCTCAGTCGTGTCCAACTCTTTGCGACCCCATGGACTGTAGCCCACCAGGCTCCTCTGTCCATGGGATTCTCCAGGCAAGAATACTGGAGTGGGTTGCCATTTCCTTCTCCAGGAGATCTTCCCAACCGAGGGATTGAACCCAGGTCTCCCGCATTGTAGCAGACGCTTTACTGTCTGAGCCACCAGGGAAGTCTATACAAAGTACAGTTCAGTTCAGTTGCTCAGTCGTGTCTGACTCTTTGTGACCCCATGAACCACAGCGTGAGGCCTACAAATGGCTTTACTGAATGGACTGGATTTAGTGGGATGAAAATATGAAACAGGTTTCTTTTTCATAGTTTTTAATTGTATGTAGAATTTCCCTTTCTCGCATTTTGAGCAATCCCAATTTTCCCCCAGGTAACCTTCACATATTAACAGTATTATCGTAGGTACTAAGAAGTCCAGTCTGGCCTCATAGCAAACTTTTGATGTTCCCTGCGATTCAGGGATTCCCCCCTCCTCCAGTTCAGCTCTGAAATAGACTCAGAAATCAGTAATGGGGAGAAAAAGATATTTGGTTAGCAGGTTCACTGCTTTCTCGCCTTCCCTCCCCAATCACCTTACTGCCTCTGGACTTTCTAAGGTTGGAGCTTAGGACAGGAGTGGAAAAAAGGCATAATTATAAGATTTTTCTTGGTCATTTAGCGATAATGTGGCTTTGGTACCCCCTGCATGTGGCATAGGCCAAATTTCTACATCTTTCTTTCTTAGAGAACTTATGTGAGTTCTTTGAGAACTCTCTCCCTCTCAGTATGGTGACATCCTACTCCATTTCCCCCTGTCCTGTGATATGCCCTGTCCAGTTTTCACTTTATCTCTCCTCTCATTTTGTGCTTCTGAGAGTGCAATCACACAGATCTTCTCTGATGGGATCACCTAGCCCTGGCAAAAAGTCCTCTCAGGCAGGGTCTTCTTGAGGCAAGTTTTGTCCAATAATCTTCCTGGTCTCACACCTAACAGTGGCGGTGCAGTCAGCTTCTGCCATATCCCACTCTCCTTCTGACGCCATAGGGGAAACTCCGCAAGACTTTGGCCTTGAAAGTTTTTTCCAGATAAAAATGAGGCACAAATCAGTATCCTCG
>NW_011485581.1:7912-8351 GCF_000754665.1 Bison bison bison | reverse complement strand
ACTCGCATCTCCTACATTGGCAGGCTGATTCTTTACCATTGAGCCATCAGGGAAGCACCATTTGGAAGGTAGCACTCCAAAAAATCTGTTACCACAAAAATGATGGTCAAAGTCACAGGAGAGAAGCAAGTCCTTCAGATTACTGATAAAAAGTAGTAGCCAAATGAATACATTAACTTCTATAACCAGCCCAGCCTTACAGTTGTTCTGAGGACAGATTTCCGGCAATGCATTCAATGCATTGATTCATTCAACTAATAATTGGGTTCCTACTATATTCTATAAACCATCCTAGGCACTAGACAAGAAGTAATTAAGAAGATAGGCCATAGAGATCAAATTAGAGAGACATTAGTAAAATTGAATGTCGCTCAGTCATGTCCGACTCTTTGTGACCCCATGGACTGTATCCATGGAATTCTCCAGGCCAGAATACTGG
>NW_011485581.1:5704-6325 GCF_000754665.1 Bison bison bison | reverse complement strand
ACCTGGGTTCAATCCCTGGGTTGGGAAGATTCCCCTGGAGTAGGGAAAGGCTACCCACTTCAGTATTCTGGCCTGGTGACTCCCATGGACTGTATAGTCCATGGGGGTCACCAAGAGTCGGGCATGACTGAGCAACTTTCACTTTCACATGCTTATTTGACATCTAAGTGGAGGTATCAAACAAGGAGTCTGAACTGAAGATATAAACTCGGGCGTTACTGGCATATATGATCTTTTAAAGCCATGAGCATGGATAAGACCAACTAGGAATTGAAAGCAGGGAGAAAAAAGAAAATGAACCCAGGTCCAAGATAAAGGGCACTTGAACATCTAAACACAGGAGGAGATCCAGGCAAGAAGACTGAGACCATTTGGTCAGTGTATTTCCCCAAGAGGTGGTAATAAGGGAAGGCTGACCAAGAAGATATTTTCTTTGGCAGCTGCCCTCTTAAAAAACTGCAGTCCAAGGCTGGGTAATTCTTGCAAGGAAACAAGACACCCAGTTTCACAAGAGTCAATCTTGTTTACATTACCCATCCATGGTGGCCTGGGCTTGGCGATGTTGAAAAGTTGATCCGTGAACTCTACAAACACAGTCTTTCTGTACATGACTGAGGTGTT
>NW_011485581.1:4580-5077 GCF_000754665.1 Bison bison bison | reverse complement strand
GTGATGCCATCCAGCCATCTCACCTTTGTCATCCCCTTCTCCTCCTGCCCCCAATCCCTCCGAGCATCAGAGTCTTTTCCAATGAGTCAACTCTTCGCATGAGGTGGCCAAAGTACTGGAGTTTCAGCTTTAGCATCACTCCTTCCAAAGAACACCCAGGACTGGTCTCCTTTAGAATGGACTGGTTGGATCTCCTTGCAGTCCAAGGGACTCTCAAGAATCTTCTCCAACACCACAGTTCAAAAGCATCAATTCTTTGGCGCTCAGCTTTCTTCACAGTCCAACTCTCACATCCATACATGACCACTGGAAAAACCATAGCCTTGACTAGATGGACCTTTGTTGGCAAAGTAAAGTCTCTGGTTTTGAATATGCTGTCTAGGTTGGTCATAACTTTCCTTCCAAGGAGTGTCTTTTAATTTCAAGGCTGCAGTCACCATCTGCAGTGATTTTGGAGCCCCCAAAAATAAAGTCTGACACTATTTCCACTGTTTCCC
>NW_011485581.1:2385-2506 GCF_000754665.1 Bison bison bison | reverse complement strand
TACACATGGATCAGCTACTGAATCAGACATTTCATAATTATGTTCAATTCAGTCACTCAGTCATGTCTGACTCTTTGCGACCCCATGAATTGCAGCATGCCAGGCCTCCCTGTCCATCACC
>NW_011485581.1:0-2005 GCF_000754665.1 Bison bison bison | reverse complement strand
TGTTGCATAGGAACCTGGAATGTCAGGTCCATGAATCAAGGCAAATTGGAAGTGGTCAAACAGGAGATGGCAAGAGTGAACATCGACATTCTAGGAATCAGCAAACTAAAATGGACTGGAATGGATGAATTTAACTCAGATGGCCATTTTATCTACTACTGCGGGCAGGAATCCCTTAGAAGAAATGGAGTAGCCATCATGGTCAACAAAAGAGTCTGGAATGCAGTACTTGGATGCAATCTCAAAAACGACAGAATGATCTCTGTTCATTTCCAAGCAAAGCATTCAATATCACAGTAATCCAAGTCTATGCCCCAACCAGTAACGCTGAAGAAGCTGAAGTTGAACAGTTCTATGAAGACCTACAAGACCTTTTAGAACTAACATCCCCCCAAAAGATAATTATGTTAATGTTCCCCAAATGTTATTCTTTGCCTCAATTATTAAAACTTTTTTAGGTTAAGGCTGATACCCAACTGTTTCCTGTCTCCCTATCTGACAAGTTAGGTTTACATGTCCTCGGGCCCAGTCTAGTTTGAGTAATCAAAAGGACTATGGTGAATCATAGCAAAGAAAGCCCCAGCCAAACTGGCAGAAAATACAAAATGGTTGTAGGTGATTATGTCTACTCACTGATTTTCATGTGCCAATTTTTTTACCCCATGGAGTAGTTTTGCAGTTTTTTACATGCCATAGAAGGCTCTCTTCCTGGTTTATGCTCTGACCACCTAATTCTTGTCTGTCATCATATTTTTACCAATTGGTAATCTTTCAACAAGCCAAGGAAGTGTAGGCAAGAGGCATGAACATTTGAGTTATAAAGATTCATATGGAGAAAACAAGGCTCTTGCCTTGACAGAAAGCTTTCATGTGGAGAGTCAAAAAAATTGAGCACTTACCCCCTGCAAATGTATATTCATTCACTTATAAACCATGTACTGCATGCCACTGTACCATCCCAGGACACATGCTAGAAATATGCAAAAAGAGAGGCTTTAAAGGTATATAAATAAATGTAGAGTGGGTGTTGTTTCTTGTCTTATTGCCCCTCAGGGGTTTTTGCAAAACAGGATATACGAGAGATTGAGAATGGTACAAAGGACAACAATAAAGATAAATTGCTAAAAAGAGTGGCAGCTTCTGATTGTGGGTATTGGTAGACTTGGAGTGATAGGCACACTATACTTGGGATTACCATGCAGTGAAATAAATAACAAGGCATCTCGCATTTATTACTTACTTCTTTCTCAACCTTATGCTAAAACAAAAATTTCAGCATTCCTTTGAGGAGTAGCCACACCAGAGAATAATTTATTCTCATAAGAAATTTTTTTGTTTGTTTGTTTTCTTAGAAAGGTTTTAGTGGGAATACTGATGTAGAAAAGGCAAATGCAATCTAAAATGGTAAAAGTTGCTAAATTGGAAAATCACTGACCTACAGGGATTGTAAACTTTTCCCAACTTTTTGTTGCAGTAAAACATACAAAACATAGTATTTACTATCTTAAACATTGTTAAGTATACATTCCATTAGTACTAAGTATATTAATTTTATTAAAGTAACGATAACCATCCCCACCACCCTTCTGCATAACTCTTTTTACCTTGCAAAACTGAAAGTCTAACTCCTCAGTGCCCACTTCCTCCAGGTCCTGAAACCATTAGTCTACTTTCTGTTTCTATAGAGTTCACTACTGTAAGCACCTCATGCAAGTGGAATCACACAGTATTTGTCTTTTTGTGACCGGTTGATTTCACTGAGCAGAAACTCTTCAGTGTTCAATTATTTTGCAGTAGGTGTAATAATTCTCTTCTTTTTCAAGCCTCAGTACTATTCCATTTGATGTATATATCACGTTTTTTTTAATGTATTCATTCATCGATGGATATTTGGGTTGCTTCCGTGTTTTACTTATTGAGAATAATGCTACTATGAACATGGGTGTACAAACAGCTCAAGACTCTGCCTTCAATTATTTTGAGTCCATACTCAGAACTAGAATTG
>NW_011485580.1:14028-14878 GCF_000754665.1 Bison bison bison | reverse complement strand
GAAAAGTGAAAGTGAAGTCGCTCAGTTGTGTCCGACTCTTCATGACCCCATGGCCTGCAGCCTACCAGGCTCCTCTGTCCATGGGATTTTCCAGGCAAGAGTACTGGAGTGGGTTGCCATTGCCTTCTCCGGACTTCTGCTCTAGAAGAATACTTTTCTAACTTCCCTGATAAAAATCACCTGAGTTTCCTCTTAACAGCTACACAAGCTCTTCTCAAGGAGCTTCTGACTAAGCAGCTCTGGGATTAAGCCAGGCCTTTAAAAGTACCCAAGTGATTCTTCCTATCAAGGAAGCCTGGTAACCAAAACTTGGCCTGGAAATAGCCCGGCAGTTGTTGTTGTTGTTGGTTTTATTTTTTTATTTTTTTTAAGCAACTTAGATTAATCTATGGAGCTTTGGAAACCTAGGATTCCTGGACCCCATCTCAGGCCAATTGAATCAAAATCATCTCTGGGGTAGAGAGAGAAAGAAAGGGCAAGAGAGATGGAGAAGAGGCAGGGACAGAGGAATGGAGTGAGTAGTTTCACAGGGAATTCCATTATATAGTGAAGCTTTAAAAACCCTTATTTTAGGCCAAAACTTCAATAAACAGATGTTGGGCTTTGATATACGAATGATGGAAGGCGAGGGCAACTATGACCAGGAGTCTGTGGTCACTGCAGCACAATCCAGTGGCTCAAGTAGCCTGACAGCAGTGCTGGCGAGAACATCCATCACCCAGTGACCTATCCTCCAAAGGACAGAGTCCACTAAAACAGTGCCTCGTTCCGCCGATTCTTTGGTCTGACTGTGAGCACTGCTTCCATTGCATAGTTCTGAGACTAATTTTCCATCATTCCTAGTAATTAA
>NW_011485580.1:9330-10014 GCF_000754665.1 Bison bison bison | reverse complement strand
TGCAAGAATAAGACTGAAAGCCAGAGGCAGGAGGCTTAAATCCAAAACATGAGAACACCAGAAAACTCCTGACTCTGGGGAACATTAATGACAAGAGCTCATCCAAAAGCTTCCATACCTGCACTGAAGCCAAGATCCGCCCAAGAGCCAACAAGTTCCAGAGCAAAACATACCATGCTAATTTTCCAGAAATGTAGGAACATAGCCCTGGGCATTAAACTACAGGCTGCTCAAAGTCACACCAAACCCATAGATACCTCAAAACCCACTACTGGACACTTCATTGCACTTCAGGGAGAAGAGATCCAATTCTCCCACCAGAACACTGACACAAGCTTCCCTAGCCAGGAAAACTTGACAAACCACTAGTCCAACCCCATCCACAGGGAGCAACTTCCACAATAAAGAGAAACCACAAACTTCCAGCATACAGAAAGGCCACCCCAAATACAGCAATCTAAACAAAATGAAAAGGCACGGAAATATTTAGCAGGTAAAGGAACATGATAAATGCCCAGTAAACCAAACTAAAGAGGAGGACATAGGGAGTCTACCTGAAGAAGAAATCAGAATAATGACAGTAAAGATGATCCAAAATCTTGAAAATAAAATGGAGTTACAGATAAATAGCCTGGAGACAAGGATTGAGAAGATGAAAGAAATGTTTAACAAGGACCTAGAAGA
>NW_011485580.1:4652-5312 GCF_000754665.1 Bison bison bison | reverse complement strand
ATCATATACATCATGACCAAGTGGGCTTTATCCAAGGGATGCAAGGATTCTTCAATATCTGCAAATCAATCAATGTGATACACCACATTAACAAATTGAAGGACAAAAAACATATGATTATCTCAATAGATGCACAGAAGCCTTTGACAAAATTCAATATCCATTTATGATTAAAAAAAAAAAAAACCCTCCAGAAAGCAGGCATAGAAGAAACATACCTCGACATAATAAAAGCCATATATGATAAACCCACAGCAAACATTATCTTCAATGGTGAAAAATTCAAAGCATTTCCCCTAAAGTCAGGAACAAAACAAGGGTGCCCACTCTCAGCACTACTATTCAACATAGTTTTCTAGGAAGTTTTAGCCACAGCAATCAGAGAACAAAAAGGAATAAAAGAATGCAGATTGGAAAAAAAGAAGTAAAACACTCACTGTTTGAAGATGACATGATCCTCTGTAGCAAACCCTAAAGACTCCACCAGAAACATACTAGAGCTAATCAATGAATACAGTAGAGTTGCAGGATATAAAATTAACACACAGAAATCCCTTGCATTCCTATACACTAAGGAGAAGGGGACGACAGAGGATGAGATGGCTGGATGGCATCACTGACTTGATGGACGTGAGTCTGAGTGAACTCCGGGAGTTGGTG
>NW_011485580.1:0-916 GCF_000754665.1 Bison bison bison | reverse complement strand
TGTACTGTTTACTGAATAAGGGGGGAGGGGGAGAAAAAAAACAAAAAAGAAATCTGGTGAAAGCCAGTCCCAGGGTCTGTCTGAGTGCTCAAAGACATGATCCATAAATCAAGCACTTTGTATCATTCTCTTCCAACATCCTGCACCTTGTTGCCTCTTGGACACAATATATCTCCTGCAGCTCCAGACAGTCACAGGACAAGATTCAAAGCAAAACAGGAGGGAAGAGGTGGAAGGGATCCTTTTCTAAAGTCTCCATAAATTAGGGAAAAAAAATCTTCGCACATGGCCCCTCGTAATCTAGATGGCCAAAAATCATGTCACATGTAACCTATCACTAGACCAGTCAATGGGAATGGTATTCCATGATTACTTTAGAATGGTTATGTCGTCCAGGGTACTATTAGCAAAGAAAAAAATGAAGGAAATGACTGTTGGAACGGCAGTCAAGAGTGTCTGCCACAAGAAGGTATGGAATTGATTAATATACTACTTTAGACAGTAATCCAAGTCTATGCCCCAACCAGTAATGCCGAAGAAGCTGAAGTTGAATGGTTCTATGAAGACCTACAAGACCTTTTAGAACTAACACCCTAAAAAGATGTCCTTTTCATTATAGAGGATTGGAATGCAAAAGCAAGAAGTCAAGAAACACCTGAAGTAACAGGCAAATTTGGCCTTGGAATATGGAATGAAGCAGGGCAAAGACTAATAGAGTTTTACCAAGAAAATGCACTGGTCATAACAAAAACCCTCTTCCAACAACACAAGAGAAGACTCTATACATGGACATCACCAGATGGTCAACAGCGAAATCAGACTGATTATATTCTTTGCAGCCAAAGATGGAGAAGCTCTATACAGTCAACAAAAACAAGACCAGGAGCTGACTGTGGCTCAGATCATGAATTCCTTA
>NW_011485579.1:9814-10463 GCF_000754665.1 Bison bison bison | reverse complement strand
GCCTTTCTGTATTCTGGCAGTTTGTGGAGTTCTCTTTATTGTGGAGTTTCCTTACTGTGGGTAGGGTTGTACAGGTGGCTTGTCAAGGTTTCTTGCTTAGGGAAGCTTGCGTTGGTATTCTGGTGGGTGGAGCTGTATTTCTTCTCTCTGGAGTGCAATGAAGTGTCCAGTAATGAGTTATGAGATGTCAATTGTTTTGGAGTAACTTTGGGCAGTCTTTATATTGAAGCTCAGGGCTGTGTTCCTGTGTTGCTGGAGAATTTGTTTGGTGTGTCTTGCTCTGGAACTTGTTGGCCCTTGGGTGGTGTTTGGTTTCAGTGTAGGTATAGAGGCGTTAGATGAGCTCCATTAATTAATGTTCCCTGGAGTCAGGAGTTCTCTGGTGCTCTCAGGATTTGGACTTAAGCCTCCTGTTTCTGGTTTTCAGTCTTATTTTTACAGTAGTCTCAAGACTTCTCCTTCTATACAGCACCGTTGATAAAACATCTAGGTTAAAGATTAAAAGTTTCTCCACAGTGGAGGACATCTAGAGAATTTCACAGAGTTACATGGAGAAGAGAAGAGGAAGGAGGGAGTTAGAGGTGACCCAAATGAGATGAGGTGGAATCAAAAGAGGAGAAAGCAAGCTAGCCAGTAATCACTTCCTTAT
>NW_011485579.1:5539-6167 GCF_000754665.1 Bison bison bison | reverse complement strand
GCTCAAATGGCCACCAGGTACACACTTTCCTTTGAGTCAGTGTAGTTAACACTAGTTTTTATAGCTTCTGTATCCTATGATTTGTTTTACTATCGTTGTTCTTGTGTTTTTAACTGTGCTATCATACAGAAGAAGTTTCACATCAATATCAGGACTAAAACACCTTCAAAACATATTGATAGTTAAAATATCACATATTTAGACATTTTAAAGAATTGTTCTGCTACTGTTTTCTACATTTGTTGGTTAAATGTTATGGCTTAAAGTTATGGCAAAACTATTTTAAACTACGATTATTCATTACACTGCATTAATTGAAGTAAAAAAAATAAGTCAAAGGTGTTTCCCAACATGATTTTTGCTCATGGCAAGTTACTTGACTCTGATTTCCCCAAATAATATGTTATAGCAGTGAGAGAGGAGTGCAAACACATTTTGTTTGGCCTTGACTCTCACAGATTATGATATTACCTAGCAAAGCAAAACATTCTGAAATCTAGGTTGATGACACTGGTTAAAACAAGCCCTACTGTAAATGCATCTGAACACTTTTGAACTACAGCAGTTTCCCCACAAATCAGCCTATCAGCCCCATTAGCACTTGAAGCAGATAAAAGTCTGAAGCTGA
>NW_011485579.1:4527-5439 GCF_000754665.1 Bison bison bison | reverse complement strand
CCTGCCTCCCTGTACCATCCCTCTGGGTCATCCCAGTGCACCAGCCCCAAGCATCCTGTATCATGCATCAAACCTGGACTGGCGATTCATTTAATATATGATATTATACATGTTTCAAAGCCATTCTCCCAAAGCATTCCACCCTCTCCCTTTGCCACATAGTCCAAAAGACTGTACTTGTTGATTTTTGGAAATTTGTGGAGCTTGTTGATGTTAGCATGGTAACTTGAAATTGAAGCTCCAATTCATGGTTAGGGAATTAAACCAGTGAAATCAGAAAACGCTACAAATCAGACTCTCTGGCCTGTCCTGCTTTCCTGCAGAGAGCTTGTTTTAAAATGCTTTCTAGCACACCACTGCCAGTTTTCAAATTTTAGGGAACTTTAGAATTTATCTGGGGATATGTAAAAATTTTGAGTACCTGGGCACCACTTCCAGAAATTTCATTTAAATTGGTAGAGGATATTTTTAATATTGACTATTAAAAGTATCCCTAGAAAGGACCTTAGGGAAAACCACTGTTTAAGGTGCAGCTCAAAGAGGAGGAGTATGTTACAAAGCCTGATAAAGTAGAAATGGAAGCAAAGAGTGTTACAAAAATAAATGAATTAGGGTTTCCAGCTCCATGAGGTAGAATTAGAGCATGGCAGGAATATTTAGTCCTTCTGTTAAGACTTTATCAAATCGATAGGCCACTTTCAGGGGAAGCTGAGAGCTGTGTGACTAAACGTCATTGCTATTGTTAAAAGAATTCATCATTGGAGGGGAAATTGGGACAACAAAAAATCTTTAGATAAGAAGGATGCTAGAATTTAATGACTATCCAGGGATTGGATAGATTGAACCATGAGATTCTGATTTAATTTATGACAGAATTCCATGTTCAAAATAATCCTGCTGGGGGAAAAAAAA
>NW_011485579.1:0-800 GCF_000754665.1 Bison bison bison | reverse complement strand
AGGGGGGAAAGAGAAGAGAAAGACCCCCAGCCACAGATTTGACTTCATGCCTGTCTGCATCTCTATTTCCATATTGGATTCTATCCAAGCTGCTAGGATTTTTAATTGACTAGTCATATGGCATCGTTTAGTATTCAAGGTTCTGGGTCAGAATTTCCCGCTACATATATCATCTGAGCCACATATGAAATTCAGCAATTTCTAGAAGCCACGTTCAGAGAAGGCAATGACAACCCACACCAGTACTCTTGCCTGGAAAATCCCATGGATGGAGGAGCCTGGTAGGCTGCAGTCCATGGGGTCGATAAGAGTTGGACACGACTGAGCGACTTCACTTTCACTTTTCACTTTCATGCATTGGAGAAGGAAATGGCAACCCACTCCAGTGTTCTTGCCTGGAGAATCCCAGGGAAGGGGGAGCCTGGTAGGCTGCCATCTGTGGGGTCGCACAGAGTCAGACACGACTGAAGCGACTTAACAGCAGCAGCAGAAGCCACATTATAAAATGTAGGAAGAAATAATTGAAACCAATTTAATACTATGTTCTATTTTATCCAATATATCCAAACCATTATCTCTTCAAAATATAATCTATATATTGGAACATTACATATATGCAGGTCAGGAAGTAACAGAACTGAACATGGAACAACAGACTGGTTCCAAATACAAAAAGGAGTACGTCAAGGCTGTATATTGTCACCCTGCTTATTTAACTTATATGCAGTGTACATCATGAGAAACGCTGGGCTGGAAGAAACACAAGCTGGAATCAAGATTGCTGGGAGAAATATCAATAA
>NW_011485578.1:10320-10850 GCF_000754665.1 Bison bison bison | reverse complement strand
TAAATGATGCTGGGACAAACATTTAACCACTAATATTGGCAGAGGTAGGAGAATAGTTAAGGTAGCTATTTCACACCATACACCAGAGTAAATTCTCAATGGATTCAAGAGCTTATGAAAGAAATGAAACTATGAATAACAGAAAAAAGTGAATATTTATATAATTTTGTGAGAGGCAAGGCCTTTCTGATATAATGCTAAAAGTTAGAACCATTGAGAGGAGGATGAGCTAATTTGATGACATAGACTTTAAAACCTAGTATGGTTTAAAAAAAAAAATTCAAAGATAAATGAAAAACTGGAAAAATATTTTCAACATATAAAGTTAATATATCTAGATCTCTTAAAAAGTACTAGGAATAAGGTAAATATTTCAATAGAAAAAAGGGCCAAAAATTCAACAGGCAATTCACAAATGGAAAAAGTATAAATGAGCTGTGGATGTATAATTGAGTAGCAAAAAAAATGAGAAAATAAGTCAGCAACTAAATATTTAAAAATTAAATCATTTTTGGCTTTCAAATTAGCAA
>NW_011485578.1:9249-10220 GCF_000754665.1 Bison bison bison | reverse complement strand
CGTACATGAGCATGTTAATACTTGTTTTAGCTGACTAATGAGATTATGCATAATTTTATCTTCTTTATGTGCTTTCTTTGTATTTTGCAGAGTTTCTGTAATAAACATGCATTTACTCTTGTCATCAGAAAAAAATCATATTTAAAAAATCAGGAAACCAGTAGATTTTATGTCCTCAGGGAAATGAGAGAAGCAGTGAGAATCTCAAGACTCAGAGCCCTGGGGTTCTGGCTTGCAGACTAATTCAAGTCTGTAAATCTGATTCTGGTGACTGAGGGAGTAAAACCAATCATCTCTGATCAGCTTGAACACTTGATGTGATATCATCTTAAAACTGGTGTCACAAGTTTTCCAGTTAAGTGAGTTGTTCTGCATCTGGGGAAAAAGACGTTGAGACTCAGCATAACCAATATGTGGTGGAGTGAAGAGCATATTGGTATAAGGGACCTTTATGTGTCCCACACTGCACAATATCACCAGTTTATTTACAGAGAATTGAAGTGTTCCAAGTTTCTGAACTCTACCCCACCCCCTGTGCCTGGTTCTAACAATGGTCTCTTCTCACCGGAATCTGTCTTTCAGGGGGAGGATTTTTCTCAGGAACCACTGTTTCAACGCAGGTGATCTTCTCAACATCTATTGAACCCTTCTTACTGCCTCTTCTCTGATAAAGAGAATGAGGAAGAAATGGAGAAAGGTTAAGAGTGATTAAGCAACCAGATGATTAGATTTTGCTATTTCATCATTCAACATAGTGAGGTGACACCCACACTCTGTATCAGGACCTGTCATTTTGAAAAAATGAACAGACAAACCAAACCCAAACAACTTCCAGATCTATTAACCTGATCTTTTTTGACTACCAGATGGAGAGCAAATACTATAGAAGAGTGGTTGACTTTGTGTGCTTTTTTTTAACATAAAAAAATAAGGAAACAATTTCCAACTCTTGGATTTCATTCTCAACAATC
>NW_011485578.1:5682-6263 GCF_000754665.1 Bison bison bison | reverse complement strand
ATTCTCCAGGGAAGAACACTGGAGTGGGCTACCATTTCCTTCTCCAGTGCATGAAAGTGAAAAGTGAAAGTGAAGTCGCTCAGTTGTGTCTGACCCTCAGCAACCCCATGGACTACAGCCCACCAGGCTCCTCCGTCCATGGGATTTTCCAGGCAAGAGTACTGGAGTGGGGTGCCATTGCCTTCTCCGCCCTATGGAGCAGTAGAATTCAAAAAGAGAATGCTTAGTAGTAAGAGTTCAGCCATTTTACAAACCGCCCTATGCCAAGGAATTAATATAAATAGCACTTGCAGAATTGGTAAAGTAAACCACCTTTGATTCCTATTTTTGCTGATTATTAGGGACAACATCAAAGCAAAAATCAGAAAACGGCTCAGCCTGACTATGATTAGGAAAGGTCTTAGAAGATGCTAGTTAGAAACAGTCAGTCATAGTTCAAATAACTACTAAGACAGAAATATCCAGTAAGCTGCATTTTGTGTTTATTTCTCCTTTAAAGCATTACTTAATTGCCCAGCAAGATTCTAGCCATTCCCTTTTCTCCCCAGGGGAATGGGAGGAAACTCCTGCTTCTCTTAGTG
>NW_011485578.1:4488-5582 GCF_000754665.1 Bison bison bison | reverse complement strand
GTAACATTAAGATTTTTCGTTTACTCAGAAGTAGTGATAACCAACTAATAATGGTCGGCTCTCAGGTACTACCAACTCATCGAGATCCTGTACTAATATCATGTTTGTTCCCATGGTGAATCCCAATTAAGTACCTATTCACAACCAAAGATTCAACTTAGAAAAAAGAAAGTAATACCCTAAAGAAATCAAGTAACATGACCAGTAAATTGGATCATCTGAACAAACCACGTCCAGCTGCTCCTCTTTTAGCTGAGTAAAGCACACCCTTCATTTTACCTTTAGGTTTGTTGCAAGCTCTTGGTGAATACACTCCCTGCTCGGACACAGCATCTGCTTCAGCCTTGGCCTCTCCTCTTATTTCCCATAAGACAGGTCCTTCTGGAAGCTGCCTCTGTTCTTTTTGTTTTTCAGAACAAATCCAGTTTGTACAAGAGGAAGCCTTCCTCTCTTTCAAGTATCTGTGTTGGGGTAGGGTTTAGAGCTGGTCTAAGTATGAGGAAGTAAGCCTCTCACTAGCCATCGCCCCTCTGAGCGTGGAGTGAAATGGCCTCTACCTGTAGATCACTGAGCTGGAGGACTGCTGGGATTTCCACGACCCGATTGCTCCCTCTTCGATTGTTTCCCCCTATTCCTTGTGATCCATTCAAGACACACATGGTTTGACAATGTGGTAGCTCTTCCTTAGTCACCACTGGTCCATTAATGGTGAAAGGAGAGGCATCTGCTTTTATATCTTCCTGAAGGTTGGTGTGTAATGGACACTTTGCTTTAGAGGATAGTTGCAGCTTCTTTGGGTACTTATTATGGAAAGTCCTAATTTTTTTCTAACAATTTCAGCAGCCCACAGAGTCAACTGACCACAAAAGATGCACAGTGAGGGCTGACCCTGCACCTCACTCAAGTGGTGGGGGTGGGGTGGAAACGGAAGTGACATGAATGTTACACACACACACACACACACACACACACTTCATACAGGAAAAGAAAGAGGAGAAAAAAGAATAGACACACATGGCTCTTATTTAAAACATAAAGTTACAGTGTTATGATATTCTCTTTATTAATCTACAGATGCAGGATTTTCACATGGC
>NW_011485578.1:0-767 GCF_000754665.1 Bison bison bison | reverse complement strand
ACACGAGACAGAGACTTGGAGCTTGGAGAGCAGGGTGACCGGGAAACTGGACTGGAATTCCATTTGGAGGTCCCACACTCACCCAAGGATGTCTTGGTCAGGGCCAGCAAGCGTCCCTTTTATTCTAGACACCACGTATTTGTTCTAGGCAGGCCCTCTGGGGACCCTGACAGGTATCAGGCAGAATACAAATAATAGCAAACACTGAGATAGGCCCACTGACTATTGCTGGGCCCCATTTTAACTACTTTACATAGGATAACACACTGCCCATGACAATCCTATAGGGAAGGCACTAGGCAAGTAGGGGGAAAGGGCAAAGGGAAAACAGCAGGGGAAGAAAGGGGCAAGAAGAATTCACTGAGATTCCCCACGAATTTATTAAGCACTGACTCTGTTCCGGGTTGGTAATGAACAAAATAAAGGAGGGGATAAAGAAGAGGGAATACAGGTAGAGAAAGGAGAAGGAGGAAGAGGAGGAGAAGGGGGAGACAGATGGAGAGGAGAGGAAAGGAGAAAAGCAAATGATGGAGCCTAGAAATAAAGAGAGCCGTGCACATGGCAGGCAATGGTAATAGGAAAAAGCTTCCCCGCGACCTCAGGGGTTGGCCACACTGTCTGGGCCGTGAGGCTGAGGCTGACTTCTGGCCCAGTCTCTTACCCACTGTTACCACGAGGTTGGCACACACAGTCCTTCCAACAAGGCAGCTCTGATCCCAGCAATACTGGCCCAGTGCAGCCAGAGGCTTTCCACTCTGGTTGACCCT
>NW_011485577.1:11141-11644 GCF_000754665.1 Bison bison bison | reverse complement strand
TTGCTACACATCTCGTGATCTGTCACCTTCATCTCTTCATCAGCTGTGGAAGGACACACATCCACACAGGAAAAAAAAAAAAAACACAAAACACAAAAAACAACCTCACACATGTAGACACAAAGAAATGTTTAAGGCACAGGAAAACAGGCAAACAGAGAACATAGGTGTTTCTGTAGCTGAAGAACCAGTGTTTCGTATAAAATATAGAGATTTCCATGTTTTCATAGGAAAATTTCCATTCTGATCTCAAATACAAAATATGGAAAAGTCCAACATTCCACATTTCATGGAACAAATTCTATGTTTTGATATATGTTTGAGAAATCCAAACACTCTCTACTTAATGAAGAAAGAGTGGTGTCCAGATTTTCATTTGTGCAATAGAGAAAATTGAAATTTCATACTGCTTCTCCTTATCTTAAGAAAGCCATTGCCAAGATTTTCATATGTGAAATATACATATTCCCAAATTTAATGGTATGGAACCTCCATGTAGATTT
>NW_011485577.1:10655-11041 GCF_000754665.1 Bison bison bison | reverse complement strand
AGTTGAATGCTTTTCCCTACTTTTTACACTTAAGTCTGAATTTGGCAATAAGGAGTTCATGATCTGAACCATAGTCAGATCACAGACCTGTTTTTGATATGATATATAGCTTCTCCATCTTTGGATGCAAAGAAAAGAATCAATCTGATGTCAGTATTGAACATCTAGTGATTCCATGTGCAGAGTCTTCTTTTGTGTTGCTGGACAAGGGTGCTTGCTATAAGCTGTGTGCAGATTCTCTTGGCAGAACTCTGCTAGCCTTTGACTGGATTCCTTTTGTTCTCCAATGTCAAATTTGTCTGTTACTCCAGGTACGTCTTGACTTTCTACATTTGCATTCCATTCCTCTATGAAGGAAAGGATTTCTTTTTTGTTTTTGGATGTTA
>NW_011485577.1:5882-8307 GCF_000754665.1 Bison bison bison | reverse complement strand
GAAATTTTTAAGTTATATTCAACCATTTTGATTTTCTGCATTTATTTTTCTTAAGGATGGTCTTGGTCACTGCCATTTGTACAATTTCACAAGCCTCTGTCCATAGTACTCAGGAACTCCGTCTATCAGATCTAACCCCTTGAATCTATTTGTCACTTTCACTGTGAAATCATAAGAGGTATGATTTAGGTCCTACCTGAATAGTAGTTTCCCTACTTTTTCAAGTTTAAGTCTGAATTTGGCATTAAGAAGGTCATAATCTGAGCCACAATAGATCCCAGTCTTATTTTTGATGACTGTATATAGTTTCTCCATCTTTGGCTGCAAAGAGAAGAATCAATATGATTTCAGTATTGACCATCTGGCAATGCCCATGTGTAGAGTTTTCTCTGCTGTTGCTGGAAGTGAGTGCTTTCTATGAGTCATATGTTCTCTAGGCAAAACTGTATTTTGAGTGGCTTCATTTTGTCCTCCATGCCAAATTTGCCTGTTAATCCAGGTATCTCTTGACTTCCTACTTTTCCATTCCATTTCCCTATGATGAAAATGACATCTTTTATGGTGTAAGGTCTAGAAGTGCTTGTAGGTCTTCATAGAACTGTACTACTTCACCTTCTTCAGCATTACTATTAGTGGCACAGGCTTGGATGACTAGTATTGATTGGTTTATTTGGGAAATGAACAGAGATCATTCTTTTGTTTTTGAGATTGCCCCCAAATACTACATTTCACACTGTTGACTATGACGGCTACTCCAATTTTTCTAAGGTCCTCCTGCCCACTGTAGGACATGGTCATTTGAGTTAAATTCACCCATTCCAGTCCATTTTAATTCACTGATTCCTAAAAGATCGATGCTCATGCTTGTCTTCAATGTTTGATCCCTTGCAATTCACCTGAATTCGTGGACCTAGCAACTTCCCTGGTGGCTCAGACGGTAAAGCATCTGCCTACAATGTGGGAGACCCGGATTTGACCCCTGGGTGGGGAAGATGCTCTGGAGAAGGAAATGGCAACCCAACTCCAGTACTCTTGACTGGAAAATCCCATGGACGGGGGAGTGTGGTAGGTTACAGTCCATGGGGTAGCAAAGAGACACGACTGAGGGACCCCACTACTTCACTACTAACCTTCCTGGTTACTATGCAACATTACTCTTTACAAGATCGGACTTCATCACCAGTCATATAAGAAACTGGGTGCTGTTTTTGCTCTGGCTCCATGCCTTCATTATTTCTGTAATTCCTTCTCCACTGATCTCCTGTAGCATATTGGGTACATTCCAACCGTGGGAATTCCTCTTTCTCTACACTATCTTTTGCCATTGGATGATGCTCATGGGTTTCTCAAAGCAGGAATACTGAAGAGATTCCCATGCCCTTCTCCAAAGACTACGTTTTGTCAAAACCCTTCACCATGACCCTTCCATCTTGGGTGGTCCTACAAGCATGGCTTATAGTTACATTGAGTTAGACAAGATTATCGGCCATGTGATCAGTTTGGTTAGTTTTCTGAGGTTATGATTTTCATTCTGTCTTCTTTCTGATGGATAAGGATAAGAGGCTTGTGGAAGCTTCCAGATAGGACAGACTAACTGAAGGGGAAGATGCTTCTTGTTCTGATGGACAAGGCCATGTTCAGTTTAGTTTTGTGGCTCAGTCATGTTCAAATCTTTGCATCCCCATAAACTGCAGCATGCCAGGCCTCCCTGTCCATCACCAACTCACTGAGTTTACTCAAACTCATGTCTGTTGATTCAGTGCTGCCATCGAATCCTCTCATCCTCTGTTGTCCATCCTCCTCCTGCCTTGAGCCTTTCCCAGCATCAGGGTCCTTTCTAATGTGTCAGTTCTTCACATCAGGTGGCCAAAATATTGGAGTTTCACCTTTAGCCTGTCTTCACAATGAATATTCAGGTCTGATATCCTTTAGGATGGACTGGTTGGATTTTCCCTAGCCATCCAAGAGACTCTCAAGAATCTTCTCCAACAACACAGTTGAAAAGCATTAATTTTCCTGTTCAGCTTTCTATATAGTCCAACTCTGACATCCATACATGACTTCTGGATAAACAACAGCTTGACTAGATGCATATTTAATGTAAAATTGCTTCACTCAAATTTTAATACCTGAAATAAGTACAGTTCATATCTTATAAGACAATGTGTACCCTGGTTTTCACATGTAAAAGGAACAAAAATATCAATATCTGTGTCCAAAATTCCTCTGCAGTTTTTTGTATGTCAAATATAGTGAATTCAGTACTGCATATCAGGGACTCTGCTTGCAGATTTACATATATGAGATATAGATAATTCCCTATCTCAGTTAGAAACATCTACATTTAGATGATGAATATAAAATATACAGAATACCATGTTTTGAGCAACTTTTTTAGTTGATTTATTTTTAACTGAGGGATAAT
>NW_011485577.1:4947-5782 GCF_000754665.1 Bison bison bison | reverse complement strand
CCATTTCATGTAGAAATATTGGCACCTGTATTTTCAAATGTAAATATAGAGTTTTTCATATATCATATAGGGATATCTTCACACAGCCTTTCAAAATTTAATATAGAGAATACTAAATTTAAGTAGGGCCCTCTGTGGCCACATTTTCTGACAAGAAGCATAGATGAATGCATATTTGCCTGTTTGGCCCAGATCTCAATTAATGAATCATGGAAAATTCGATAATCTATATATGAAAATCTGACACAGATTTTCTTCTGTGAATAAATGAGATTTCATATGTCATATGAGAAATTTTCCCCCAGTGTTTCAAATGCAAAATATATAGTATTCCATATTTCTTTCTTTCTTTTTTTTTTTCTTGGGCCTCGATCAGAAGGACTTGGGCCCCCCACGAGCGGCGCCGGGGAGTGGGTCTTCCGCACCCCTGCAGCCGCTCGGCTGCGCCCCGAGTCCCAAGGCAGCCCCTGGGCTGCCCGGCCACCGCCCGCCCAACGCTCTGCACCCAGTATTCCATATTTCATGGCAGAAGATCTTCCTTCCAAATCTCTTTGCCTAAATAAAGAGAATTTCATAGCTCAAGCGAATTCCCTCTATGATACAGAAAATTCCATGCTTATTGTCATTAAATTGATGCCTGTTTTACAAGTGTTAAACACACAGAATTCCATATTTCTTGAAGGAATGTCTGCACACAGATTTTCAAATGAAAAATATAAAAAAAATCCCACTACTCATGTTGAAAATTGGTGAGTGCTCTTTGATATGTGAAATAGAGATTTTTATATTCTCTGCATACATATCGCATTCATAATTTCATAACTGTAATATAAAG
>NW_011485577.1:0-1171 GCF_000754665.1 Bison bison bison | reverse complement strand
TGTTACCATATTTCTAAATTCCATATATCTGCATTAGTATACTCTATTGGTGTTTTTCATTCTGACTTATTTTAGTCTGTATAATAGGCTACAGTTTAATCCACCTCATTAAAACTGATTCATATGAATTTTTTAATGGCTGAGTAATATTCCATTGTGTATATGTATCAAAGATTTCTTATCCATTCGTCTGCCAGTGGATGTCTAGGTTGCTTCCATGTCCTGGCTCTTATAAACAGTGCTGTGATGAACATTGGGGTACACGTGATTCTTTCAATTCTGGTTTCCTTGGTGTGTATTCCCAGCAGTGGGATTTCTAAGTCATATGGCAGTTCTGTTTCCAGTTTTTTTTTTTATTTTATTTTATAACTTTACAATATTGTATTGGTTTTGCATATATCAAAATGAATCTGCCACAGGTATCTTCACACTGTTCTCCATAGTGCCTGTCATACTTTGCAGTCCCATCAACAGTGTAAGAGGGTTCCCTTTTCTCCATACCCTCTCCAGAATTTATTTTTCGTAGAGTTTTGGATATTATCCATTCTGACAGGCATGAGATGGTACCTAATTGCTAGTTTCATTCTTTTACACGTGGTTGGCCATTATTCCCAGCGCCACTTGTTAAAGAGATTGTCTTTTTTCCATTGTATGTGCTTGCCTCCCTTGTCAAAGAGAGGTTGTTCATATATGCATGGCTTTATCTCTGGGTTTTCTATTTTGTTCCATTAATCTATATTTCTGGCTTTGTGCCAGTACCATACTGCCTTGATGATTACAGCCTTTATACTATAGTTTGAAGTCAAGCAGCTTGATTCCTCCAGATCCATTCTTCTTTCTCAAGATTGTTTTGGATATTCGAGGTTTTTGCTATTTCCATACAAGTTGTGAAATTATTTGTTATAGTTCTGTGAAAAATACAATTGGTAGCTTGATAAGTATTGCATTGAAACTATAGATTGCTTTAGCCAGTATGTTCATTTTCACTATATTGATACTTACAATCCATGAACATGGTATATAACCCCATCTATTTATGTGCTATTTAATTTCTTTCATCAGTGTTTTATAGGGTTCTCTATATAGATCTTTTGTTTCTTTAGGTAGATTTATTCCTAAGTATTTTATTCTTTATGTTACAATGGCAAATGGTAATATTTCCTTATTGCTT
>NW_011485576.1:13901-14201 GCF_000754665.1 Bison bison bison | reverse complement strand
TGCATGAAGGCCACATGATCAGTACATGATCAGTAACGTGATCAGTGCATGATCATTTACGTAATCAGTGCATGCGCAGTCACGTGATCAGTGAATGATAGCCACGAGATCAGTGCATGATAGCAACGTTTTCAGTGCATGATCAGCCTTGTGAGCAGGGCATGATAGCCAGGTGATTAGTGCATGATCATTCACATGATCAGTGCATGATCAGCCACGTCACCAGTGAATGATAGACACCTGATCAGTGCATGATAGCCAGGTGATCATTGCATGATCAGTCACGGGATCATTGCATGT
>NW_011485576.1:9443-10132 GCF_000754665.1 Bison bison bison | reverse complement strand
AGGTGCGTGCACAGTCCCATGATCAGCGCCTGTCAGTCACTGATCATTGCCTGATAAACACATGATCAGTGCCTGATCAGTCACGTGATCAGTGCATGAACAGTCACGTGATCAGTGCATGATGATCCACGTGATCAGTGCATGATCAATTTCGTGATCAGTGCATGATCAATCACGTGACCAGTCCAGGGTAGCTACGTGATCATTGCATGATCAGCCACGTAATCAGTGCATAATAGCCACGTGATCAGTGCGTGACCAGGCACGTGATCAGTGTATGAACAGCGACGTGATCAGTGCATGATAGCCACGTGATCAGTGCATGATCAGTCACGTGATCAGTGCATGATCAGTAACGTGAACAATGCATGATCAATTACATTATCATCCCATGAACAGTCACGTGACCAGTACATGTTAGCTATGTTATCATTGCAGGATCAGCCACGTGAGCAGTGCATGATAGCCACGAGATAAGTGCATGATCAGTCACGTGATCAGTGCATGATCAGTCAAGTGATCAGTGCATGATCATTTACGTGATCTGTGCATGATCAGTCACGTTACCAGTACATGGTAGCTACGTTGTCATTGCATGATCAGCCACGTGAGCAGTGCATGATAGCCACGTGATGTGTGCATGATCAGTTACGTGAGCAGAGTATGATCAGCCATGTGATCAGTGCATG
>NW_011485576.1:8768-9343 GCF_000754665.1 Bison bison bison | reverse complement strand
TGCCTCCAGAGGCACATGATCAGTGTATGATAGCAAACATGATCAGCGCATGATCAGTCACATGATCATCGCCATTAAGTCACGTGATCGCTACATGATAGTCATGTGATCAGTCCATGCTCAGTCCCGGTATCAGTGCATGATCAGTCACGTAATCAGGGCATGATCAGTCAAGTGATCATTGAATAATTCGACACATGATCAGTGAATGACAGCCAACAGATCAGTGAATGATAGCCACCTGATCATTGCATGATAGCCACGTGATCATTGCATGATCATCCACGTGATCAGTGAATGATAGCCACCTGATAAGTTCATGATGGCCACGTGATCAGTACATGATCAGTAACATGATCAGTGCATGATCATTTACGTGATCAGTGCATGCACAGTCACGTAATCAGTGAATGATAGCCACGTGATCAGTGCGTGATCAGTTTCCTGATCAGTGTATGATCAGCTACGAGATCAGTGCATGATAGCACCGTGTTCACTGCATGGTTAGCCACGTGATCAGTGCATGATAGCCACGTGATCAGTGCATGATTAGTCACATGATCTGTGCGTGACCA
>NW_011485576.1:4421-5305 GCF_000754665.1 Bison bison bison | reverse complement strand
ATCAGTGCCTGATCAGTCACGGGATCAGTGCATGATCAGTCACGTGATCAGTGCATGATCAGCCAAGTGATCAGTGCATGATCAGCCACGTGATCAGTGAATGATAGCCACCTGATAAATGCATGAAGGCCACGTAATCAGTACATGTTCAGTAACGTGAGCAGTGCATGAACATTTACGTGGTCAGTGCATGTGCAGTCACGTGACCAGTGAATTATAGCCATGAGATCAGTGCATGGTAGCAACATGTTCAGTGCACTATCAGCTACTTGATCAGTGCATGATAGCCACGTGATTAGTGCATGATCATTCACATGATAAGTGCATGATCAGCCATGTGACCAGTGAAGGATAGACACCTGATCAGTGCATGATAGCCAGGAGATCAATGCATGATCAGTCACGTAATCAGTGCATGATCAGTCACGGGATCATTGCATAATTCGACACATGATCAGTGAATGATAGCCACCTGAACATTGCATGATAGCCACGTGATCAGTGCATGATCAGTCACATGATCAGTGCATGATCAGTCACGTGATCAGTGCATGATCATTTCCGTGATTAGTGCATCATCAGTCACATGACCAGTACATGGTAGTGATCATTGCATAATCAGCCAGGTGATCAGTACATGATAGCCATGTGATCAGTGCATGATCAGTTACGTAATAGGTGTATGATCAGTCACGTGATCAGTGCATGATATCCACGTGTTCAGTGCATGATCAGTGCATGATCAGCCACGTGATCAGTGCATGATATCCACGTGATCAGTGCATGATCAATTTCGTGATAAGTGCATAATCAGTCACGTGACCAGTACATGGTAGCTACGTGATCATTGCATGATCATCCACGTGAGCAGTCCATGATAGCCA
>NW_011485576.1:3627-4321 GCF_000754665.1 Bison bison bison | reverse complement strand
GGAGAGATGGCCTAGGCGACTATTTATATGCTAATCAGAGATGTCAAGAATAATAATATGAGGATAGCTGAGTAGCAAAATTCGGTGGAGAAAAGAGACTGAGTAGCTTGGTTTACGCGGGAGACCAATCAAACGTCAAGACAAGAAAATTGCACCATTTACGTAAGCCGCAGGTGCCCTCTTGAACAGCGGAAGGTGCATCACCCTAGACACCTTCTCGAGTGGGTCTTAGCAGCCCAGGCATAATTAGTAAGCATGGTGGGTTCCGCGCTCCAGATGGAGACTCAGCTCGAAATTCAAGGGAAGCATGACAGGGAACTTTATGAATTGGAGCTGTAGGTTAACTCTTTGACAGAGAGAGCGAGATGGTGGTGGGGGACAGCCTCCAGTGAAATCAGAGGTGAGAGCGCAAAGCAAGAAAGTAGGCGGACTCTGGTTTTTTGGGGGGGGAGATGCTCGAGAATATCCGGGTGGACTCCTGAGGCTCGATCCCGCATTTGAGTATGCCGAGCCTCCTTTCTCATGACCTTTGTCCAGAGTGGAATGCCTACCGGCTCCTGGCACATGATCAGTGCATGCTCAGTCCCGATATTAGTGCATGAGCAGCCACGTGATCACTGACTGCACAGTCACGTGATCAGCCCCCTCAGTCACGTGATCACCGTATGATAAACACGTGATCAGTGAACGACCA
>NW_011485576.1:453-1083 GCF_000754665.1 Bison bison bison | reverse complement strand
TTCATCAGCCACGTGCTCAGTGCCTGCAGAGTCACGTGATCAGGGCCTGCTGAGCTGCGTGATTCCTGTCGGCTCATCTGCATGACAATTGCCAGCTGAGCTGCTCATTCCTGTCGGCTCATCTGCTTCACAATTGCCAGCTGAGCTGCGTGATTCCTGGCTGGTCACCTGCTTGATTATTGCCACATGACCAGCATGATTCGTCACTGCTGAGCTCCATGCTTATCGCCTGCTGATTGCCTGGTTCGTGTCTGCTCAGCTCTTTGAGTATTGCCTCCGGAGGTCCCTGTTCGGGCACCACCTGCCGGAGACCAGCCCCAGCTGATCCAGGGTATTCGAAGGAGAGATGGCCTAGGCGACTATTTATATGCTAATCAGAGATGTCAAGAATAAGAGTATGAGGAGAGCTCAGTAGGAAAATTCGGTGGAGAAAAGAGACTGAGTAGCTTAGTTTAAGCGGGAGACCAATCAAACTTCAAGACAAGAAGTTTGCACCACTTACGTAGGCCGCAGGCGCCCTCTCGAATAGCGGAAGGTGCCTCACCCTAGACACCTTCTCGAGGGAGTCTTAGCAGCCCAGGCATAATTAGTAAGCCTGGTGGTTCCGTGCTTCAGATGGAGACTCAGCTG
>NW_011485576.1:0-353 GCF_000754665.1 Bison bison bison | reverse complement strand
CCAGTACATGGTAGCTACGTGATCATTGCATGATCAGCCACGTGAGCAGTGCATGATAGCCAGGTGATCAGTGCATGATCAGTTACTTGAGCAGTGTATGATCAGCCAAGTGATCAGTGCATGATAGCCACGTGATCAGTGCCTGATCAGTAACCTTATAGGTGCATGGTCCGGCACGTGATCAATGCATGGTCATCCACGTATCAGTGAATGATAGCCACCTGATAAGTGCATGAAGGCCACGTGATCAGTACATGATCAGTAACCTGATCAGTGCATGATCCTTTACGTGATCAGTGCATGCGCAGTCACGTGATCAGTGAATGATAGCAACGAGATCAGTGCATGATAGC
>NW_011485575.1:14515-15304 GCF_000754665.1 Bison bison bison | reverse complement strand
GACCAGGGATTAGACCCATGTCTCCTGCATTGGCAGGTGGATTCTTTACCGCTGAGCCACCTGGGAAGCATTAATGATATATACGTGGTCCTTAAAGTTCTGAGACTGAGAATGAGACTGTCTGGTGATGATATTTTTGGATTGTGTAGCAGGTTGAGGCATGGGTCATTCTAGAGAATTACTACACAATTGCAAAAGATAAACATTTGGTGATTGAAACAACTATCTAATATCAGCAGATAAACTAAATGATGTTCACTGGTTTTAATCTGTATGCCCTTTATTCTCAAGTACAAAAGTATATTCAGTCCTCTTTCTTTTAACTTATTCTATTTTAAATAGTCAAAGTTTCAGCATTATTAACACTCCACTGCTAATCACTAAGCTTCTAAAAGCCACAGTCTTACTCACTTTATAAGACTCATTCTTACAAAGCTCTTTTCTAGAAATTTTCCTTCCCTGGCTAGTGGCATTATCACATTAAAATATGAAACTTTCTTACTTTTAGACACCTCATTTCCCTTCTTTCCTATTTAAGTTTGAAGACCAATGAAAAATTTTTGTGCTCTTATGACAACTAGGGGGCAACAAATGAAAATTTCCCTGAAGATAAAGTTGTTCAAAGACTCATAATTTCAGGACTCAAGAGATATCTTTAAAAAAAAATCCTCAAAATTCATCAAATTATACACAGTAAATATGTACAGTTCTTTCCATATCAATTATACTTCACTAGTGCACTCATCTCACATGCTAGTAAAGTAATGCTCAAAATTCTCCAATCCAGGC
>NW_011485575.1:10109-11594 GCF_000754665.1 Bison bison bison | reverse complement strand
ATATTCAGCTCTAATTATTATCCAAAAATTCTTTAAAATAAAATTTGCTTTGTTACAAATACATTTACTTTATACAATTTTACTATAAATTTTAAGAAAATTAAAATGTTTGAGATACAGTCACTTCTTGTGAATTGTTTCCACAAGGCCTATGAAAGAAGAGTACTATGAGTTAAAAGCAAATGAACTTATAGACAAAAGATATTAAATATGGTAACCTCTTGGTGATATCTGTGGAAAGGAAATTATTCAAATAAATACTGTTTAGTTTTACAAAATGCTTAAGGTAACAGAACTTGTGTGGACTGGCATAGTTTACATTATTTTCCCTCCTTCTAATGAGTGATATTAATACTAATCACCACCAATGAAATAATTATTACTGACACTGTAAAGAAACATACTGAAATATTATTCAGACCATCATTATGTTTTGAAATGAGAGGAAACTATTAAAGATCTCAATTTGCTTACAGAAGATTTTTTTTAAATCACTTAACCAATAGTTTAAATGCAAATCATGCCAGTACACTCCAATATTATTTGAAGACAACATGATTCCAAAAGAGCTACAGCACCAAATGTAGTACTACAGAAGAATCCTTGAAGTCACTAGGTCTTGCTGCTACACTCAAACCATCATAGACAGATGAGACTTTCTCCTATTTATAAAACTCTTTAGAGAGAAGATTCCACAACTTTCCTCAGGATCCATTTCCAATATTTCACAACCAAGTTTCCTCCTTAAGGGTCTAACAAAAATCTTCCATGTTTTCTTAAGTTTATTTAACCATCTAAGAATAAAGAGACCATTGACTATCCTCTGCATCTAAGTAACTGATATTTTAAGATAATTATTAAATTATCCATTAGGCCTCTCTTCTCTGAATTGATGAACACTGTTCCTTCAACATTCCCCTCAGAACACATCTCTTATATCCCATGACCTATTTTCTGTTACTCTAGGTAAATGCCTTGCTTCAGAATTTTGGTAAGGCCTGCCTGGATTTGAGTTTCTCTTTTTATGTTTTACACTCTAAAACTCTTGAATTTACATGGAGTCTAAAGTATCTGCTCCTTACCTAAGATTTTAGCTCTCAGAATAATATTAAGCAATTGCCAATATCATCCAAAATATAGCTGTATAACCACAGTGCACAAAACATAAATTTAAAAAATGTAAAAGTCCTAATTTAACCTCACAAAATAAGGCAATATAGTTTTAGCTTTGTGATATCCTGTCCAGAGGCCAAGAAATTATTCAAGTGGTATTTCTCAGGAAACAAATGTTTAGACTCTTGGGAGGAAGCCAGAAATCTGGAGTGGGTGATGTGGTTCTTGGCTCCCTAATTCTTATGTCACCAGAGAAATATTTTGGCTTAGCACTGAATACTCGTCCTCATTTCCAGACCATTTCGTGAAGTTAGAGAATTGTATAATGCATCCCATGCATTTTTATGGTCTAATTGCCATATGTTATATATT
>NW_011485575.1:9147-10009 GCF_000754665.1 Bison bison bison | reverse complement strand
ACATAATAAGAAAATATGAAAATGGAAGGAGATTGGAGAGCAAGAATTGCTAAACCATCAAAGACCTCATTCCCACACTTGGCAATTATGCCTAAGCTGTCTGTATTTTTTTTTTTTTTTAAGTTAAGTAGGGACAATTTTCTGTAAATGCTTAATAGAAATCTTTTAAGTTCCACTAGTGATACAAAAGAGGCCCCTCTTTTGGAGAAAATGTAGCAAAGAGTGTCTCAAGATATAACATTCATAGATAATTATAAGTTCCCAAACATTAAATAACAATAACCAGATTCCTTCCTTAGTTTATCAATTCCATACGCCAGAGTGGGCTATAGAATCTCTGAGACCCAAAAGATAGAATAAAGGATTGTAAGGAAGCCAGTGTGAAAAAGCAGCTATCATTTCCACTTCTTCCTAAAGGTTGAAAAACCTAAATTAGGAGAAAAGCATAAAGATATATTTCCTTCCCTCAAGAAGCTGATAGTCTAGTCCAGGAAAGGTAGAGAGGTGAAAAGACAAATGGAATGCAGTCCACTAAATACTAACTGATAGACAGAAGCATTTTTTTCCATATGGGTCTATGGAAATCCAGGCAGTGAGTTTCAGTGAGGGGATGATGTCTGCGTGGAGTTTTAAATGAGAAATAGGAGATAAATGATAAACAGGAAATGTCACTATCTTCTCCTTGGATTATTGGAAGTATTCCCTATCTTCCCTCTGACCCACCCTCTCTGGCACACAAGAAAAATATGAAGGAGGACTTGAGTTGTCTAGGGAGGGAGAAATTGAGATGGGTCCAGCAAACAGTTTTTATTTAGAACAAGGTAGCTTGACTGTGTGTAAATTTGGGCCATATGCTTTTTCT
>NW_011485575.1:8474-9047 GCF_000754665.1 Bison bison bison | reverse complement strand
ACACACTATTTGACAATTTTCATCTGCTATGTTATCCAAATACTTAATGACACAGATTCTAATTCCAAGCTACATAGATGCTCCCTTACTATGGACACCTTAGAAAAAAATTCAATAGCTGTGAACATTCTTTCTCATAAGGCTTGGTGAGATTTGTTGTTGCCAATATATGCCACATTTAATTTCTTAGCTATCATCTGTGATATTTAATGAGTCAAATTCCTATGATAGCAAATTTCTTTTATTTCCCTGCATGGTAAATCAGTATCTCTCCCTTCTCCTCCTTAGCCCATTATGAGACTCAAAAGAAAAAGGTCATTTCTAAAATCATAAGAAATATCTTCTATATGAGTCTCCCTCTGCCATGGTACTCTTCCTGTGTCCTCCATTTTTAAAGAATATGTTCTTCTAAATTCTCTCTCTCTCATAAGCCTGTCAAACTTCTGTGGACCTACAGGTTCTTATCACTCACAGACATACACACACTCATGGGACGTCCCCAAACAACCACCAAAATAAAGAAAGATTTAGTGATGTGTATTAAGAGCACTAGACCGTGAGAGAGAGAGAATT
>NW_011485575.1:6188-6905 GCF_000754665.1 Bison bison bison | reverse complement strand
AAGAGGCATGGGTTGGTGGTGGCCTGCAGCAGGGTTGGGGGCAGGGACTGTAGTAGTACATGCATGGGATCTTTTGAAGGAGGTCGCCATTATCTTCATTACCTACACCATAGTTTGGCCCCAGGTAAATAGCAGGGAGGGAACACTGCTCCACCCATCAATAGAAAATTGGGTTAAAGATCTACTGAGCATGATCCCGCCCATCAGAACAAGACCCAGTTTATCCCTCAGTCATTCTCTCCCATTAGGAAGCTTCCATAAGCCTCTTTTCCTTCTCCATTAGAGGGCAGACAGACTGAAAAACCACAATCACAGAAAACTAACCAATCTGGTCACATGGAACACAACCTTGTCTAACTCAATGAAACTACAAGCCATGCCATGTAGGGCCACCCAAGATGGACGGGTCATGGTGAAGAGTTCTGACAAAATGTGGCCCACTGTAGAAGAGAATGGCAAACTATTTGAGTATTCTTGCCTTGAGAACCCCAAGAACAGTATGAAAAAGCAACAAGATAGGACACTGAAAGATGAACTGCCCAGGTCGGTAGGTACCCAGTATGCTATTGGAGATCAGTGGAGAAATAACTTCAGAAAGAATGAAGAGATGGAGTCAAAGCAAAAACAATACCCAGTTGAGGATGTGACTGGTGACAGAAGCAAAGTCAGATGCTGTAAAAAGCAATATTGCATAGGAACCTGGAATGTTAGTCTGTC
>NW_011485575.1:3957-6088 GCF_000754665.1 Bison bison bison | reverse complement strand
CAGTCGTGCTGACTCTTAGCGACCCCATGGACTGGAGCCTACCAGGCTCCTCCGTCCAATGGGATTTTCCAGGCAAGAGTGCTGGAGTAGGGTGCCATCGCCTTCTCCGTCACACCAGCTTATTATTCATAACTAAAGTGTCACCACCTCTGAAAGTGCTTCCCTCACCACCCGATGTCAATTAGACACCAACACAGCCTGAGAAAGTGATTGCCAGTCACTATCACAATGCCAGTCACTGTTTTAGTTCCTTCATTATATTGTAACTTCTTATGAAAAAAACCAAATCAACTTTTTGGCCATACTCGCCACTACCTGAGGTTATGTTATTGGTTTATTTATATATATATATACTCGTGTAAAATGTGCAAGCTTTGTGAGATCAGCAGTATATTCCCAGCATCAGGGTCATAGTAGGTAATTTGTCAATACTTGATGAATGAATGAATAAATTACTAATTTGTAAAAATGTAAATCATGAAGTTGAAAACAGAAATGACAAGGACTATTCATCCAATTGCAAAATATTATTGGATGCTAGTTTCATTTATTTATTTCAAAACATATATTCAGTGGTTACAAGTTGTACTTCATCATTTATATAGATAAATATATTCATATACACAGTCACATATGTATTATCTGTAAACACTTAGGGCACACATGTAAGAAGCAAAAGGAGTAAAGGAGAACAACACAAGAAAAGTGAAAACAAAATGGAGGCAATCATGGGTTGATTTGAGAAGTGGGAGGATAATAAGAGGTTTTGGGATAGCTGAAAAGAGTATTAAAATGTCCCAGAAAAAAACATATGATTAAAGCATAATCAGAAAATATCTCACCTGGATTGCTCATGAAACTTAACTTTGATCGGGTACACTTGGTCAGCCTTACTCCACATAAACCTCACTTTTTTCGTACTCCTGGGAACTCTACCTATTAAAAACCTGAGATTTTAATACCAAATTCCTTTCTCCCAAGGTGCTACATCTCCCTGGTTTCATTAAACTCCTGTAGTTTGTTTCCTCACATTCAAAAAACAAACAACAACAACAACAAAAACACCCAAAGGCATTTGGTTACCTTAGTTAACAAAATAGAAATGATAAGTATTTAGCTCTTGGTTTTTCAGTGGTAGGTGCTCAATTAATATCTGCTAAATGGAAATAGAAGAATACAGGAATATAGACATCATTAAAAGGCAGCCTGATTTCTATTACTAAATAGAAATTTTTTTGTCATGTGATCTTGGAAAATGAACATTTATAGAAAGTTAAGTATTAGAAAGGTAAGTTTTAGACTTACCTTCTCATGTGACTATAAGCCTTCACATTCTCTGGCAATGAGTCTGAAACTAAATGGGCGAAGTTGTCCCAGTGATTTCCCTTTTGTGCTTTCCACTTATCTCTAAACGATTTCTTTTTAAGTAGAATTGACTAAAACAAGAACAAAGGGAATGCTGACACCACTTGGACTACAGGAAGCATTTGGAAATGGGAAGCAATGTCTATATTTCCTTCTTTCTCTTTTTTAGAAAAACCCCTGTAACATTTACAATATGTTCATTTAAACAATTTGTTTGAACAACTGGAGGAAAGTGTCAGCATTCTAAAGGCAAAACACACTAAAAGGCATTTATTTTAATTTTGAGGGCACAGTTCACATTTTATCCTCTGTCATTTTCCTTTTATATTTTTTATTAAGCTTCCAAAGTAGTTTATATTTTAAAAACAAGATGAACACATCAGAGCAATACATAGCTCTAAATTTCATATTTATTTTTACATGTGAGTTTCATAAGAAGCCACTGAGATAGGAAGAACAGGAAATATTCACTCCATCTTCTAGAAGAGGAAAATAAAAAGTTCATTTTCCAAGACCACATGACAAAAAATTTTCTATTTGGGAATAGAAACCAGACTGCCTTTTAATGTTGTCTATATCCCTATATTCTTCTATTTCTATTTAGCAGATATTAATTGAGCACCTACTACTGAAAAACCAAGAGCTAAGTACTTGATACAAACATAAGATAGAGTCTCTCTCTGCTCAAGGAAATTAGTATTCAGTACAGAAAACAGAAATTTGTGAGTACCAGGACCCAGGAGAAAGGAGCAGTGACTCCACAAAA
>NW_011485575.1:0-972 GCF_000754665.1 Bison bison bison | reverse complement strand
AAGGTCCATCTAGTCAAGGCTATGGTTTTACCATTTGTCATGTATGGATGTGAGAGTTGGACTATAAAGAGAGCTGAGCACCGAAGAATTGATGTTTTTGAACTGTGGTGTTGGAATGGACTGTTGAGAATCCCTTGGACTGCAAGGAGTTCCAACCAATCCATCCGAAAGGAAACAGGTCCTGAATATACATTGGAAGGACTGGTGTTGAAGTTGAAACTCCAATACTTTGGCCACCTGATGAGAAGAGCTGACTCATTTTAAAAGACCCTGATGCTGGGAAAGATTGAAGGAGGGAGGTGAAGGGGATGACAGAGGATGAGATGGTTGGATGGCATCACCGACTCAATGGACATGAGTTTGAGTAGACCCCGGGAGTTGGTGGACAGGGAGGCCTAGCATGCAGCAGTGCATGGAGTCACAAAGAATTGGACATGACTGAGCAAATGAACTGAACTGAATGGAAAACAGACATATAAATAAAAATTGCTAATATGGTAAGAAGTTGTATTAAGATGGTGATCTCCAAGCTCATAGATAATAAAATCCACTATGTTTTCTTATTTGAATACAGTCTCTCAGTACATATGTTCAATTATAAGTTATACACATAGTGTCATAATTAGCTAATCTCTTAAGGCAAAAAATATTTTGAAGGTGAAGTTCACTATTACTATACAGGATATATTAATACATTCATATATCAGAGTCTTGTTAACTTTGAATGCTGTAGGCCATCATTTCAGCAGGACTTATTAGATCATCATGTTTCTTGGATTTCTTTTGTATTTAAACTAATAATACAGTTAACAAAGAATACTGTCAATTTCTTTATCATGTTTACATTATTAGCAATATCATCAATATTCTTTGTCAAGGTTAGTTTGCTTAAAATTTAAATAACATGATTAAGAAATCTAACTGGGAACATGTAATGTACAGCATCTTGTACTACTGTGAAATTAAACTATT
>NW_011485574.1:18024-18712 GCF_000754665.1 Bison bison bison | reverse complement strand
TGTTAACAGGCCTTCTGGCCAGAAGATGATGTAAATCACCTAAACCATTTGTATATGGTAAGTTTGCAGAAAAGAAAGCCTGGTCTCCATAAGGATCAAAAACAGCTGACTTTGCATGACTTTACACACCCTATTATCCTCTATGCACAACTTAAGGTATATAAGCTCCCTTTGAAAATAAAGCTATGGGCCTTGCTCAAAGCTTGGTCTCCCCATGTCCTTCTTTCTTGTTTCCTTTCCCTCCTTTTCGCTTCTGATCTTCCTTCAGGCCAAAATAATTGGAGCACAGAGGTCCTCTGAGACCACTGCCTGGGCTTCTAAGACCCACTTGAGAAGGTGCCCAAGGTGGGCACCTTCAGCGATTCAAGACAGCGCCTGCAGCCTCCATGGTCAGAGCAAACCTAGTGTCACAGGTTATGTTGATTTTCCGCGTAAACCAGTTATGAGCCTCTAAAATCTCTTTGCTTTGCTATTGTAATCGCCGACGCCGTCATCCTGAGGGAATCCCTGGATCCAACTGAGGCTGAACCCCAGTAATGTACTCTGCATATAAGTTAAATAAGCAGGGTGACAATATAAACCTTGATGTACTCCTTTCCCTATTTGGAACCAGTCTGTTGTTCCATGTCCAGTTCTAACTGTTCCTTCCTGACCTGCAAACAGATTTCTCAAGAGGCAGGTCAGGTGG
>NW_011485574.1:17297-17924 GCF_000754665.1 Bison bison bison | reverse complement strand
CAGAAGTCTGGTCTGAGGTGTTACAGCTCTAGGCAAACCCAGACCATCAGGGTATACCTGAACACATCCCACTTTGTCTTCCCCAAAAGGTCCACTCCCTATAATATCCACCTGGACTCAAGAATATTTGGAATATTTATATTAACCGCAGGAGATCTAATGAGACAAGTTCAAAAATGAGCCTCCAGGGCCCCCCTAATATCTATGCCCCACTTACACCACCAATCCCTTCACCACAAGACTTTTTAAGGTCTCAGAAACATTAGAGGAATTTTATAGCAACCATATTTTATTGAATACTTCCTATGTGCCAAGAACCAAGCCACACAAATTCCATTTATGCTACTTCATTCTCACATGTGCAGACAGACATGAAACAAGACATGAGTGCTGCCATCGAAGACACTTAGTCCAGATCCTGCACAGCGGAGGGAGGGGTTAGAGCTGCAGGGAGGCTGCCCCCTCAGTCCTTCCCCAGCCCTCAAACCCAGCCCAGCCCACCTCCAGCTCCACACGACTCCACAGGAAGCAGGAACAAGCAGGGACCTTGGACTCCGACATGCCCCAAGATGATCTGACCAGAAAGCTTATCTCACCCTGAATGCCAGCCCTTTGAGTCCATACTGG
>NW_011485574.1:13687-15033 GCF_000754665.1 Bison bison bison | reverse complement strand
GAACCTCTTTAAGTTGTTTTACATGGAGAGGTTTCTTTTCCAGTTCAGATCTAAAGTAACCTGTTGTGTTTTTATCCAGTTGAAAATATCTTCTCTTCCAGTTTTTCATCACTGTTCTTTGTTTTACACAATATCCAGCTTTGATAACTGCACTATCTGAAGGTGGTTTAGGAGTAAAGTAAGGAAGATAGATTTGTGACCGCTTCAAGTTATTTCTGTCAATAGTTTCACCACCTTCATTTGCTTCTTTTTGAGTTGAGTAATGATGGCCACACTACCAACAGTGTCAGTTCTGTAAAACATTTGCTTCTTCCCACATTCACCTTGGTGACCTGTTATCAGAATAAGGCTGTGAGACTGACTGCTTTGATATTGTAATTTTTATAGCTTTGTTCAACACATTTATCCATTCTACTAGGTCCTGCTGATCATTGGCTTGTAGGAAATAGTTCCTCATCCCTGCATTCATAGCTTTGTAATGTAGGTAAACTAGAGAACTTCCCTGTTGCTCAGACAGTAAAGAATCCTCCTGTAATGGGGGAGAACCGGGTTCAATTCCTGGGGCAGGAAGATCCCCTGTAGAAGGGAATGGCTACCCACCCACTCCAGTATTCTTACCTGGAGAATTTCATGGACTGAGAAGCCTGGCAGGCTACAATCCATCTGATCTCAAAGAGCACAACACACAACTAGCACTTTCACTTTTTTTTAATGGCTCCACAATTACCAATCCAGAAGGTAGGTTTTGTGGATTATCCATGTATCATATAAAACTATCTCCTCTAGTATCCAGTATGAAGTACCTCCAAAGAAATTTCACACTCTATTCATTTTCTTTAATGTCTGGAAAACCACAAATGTGATTCTGATGATCCACGTAAGTCATTTCTAAGCTTGACCAGCACTCCTTGGTCCCTCAAGCCTCACAGCTTGCTTGAACCGGCGCCATGCTCTCAGAACCCGCCCCACTAACCCCACCCAGGCCCACAGTCCCACAGGCACTGAGCTGCCTGAAGCAGCCTGTTTTTCCATTAACCATTACCACTGGACTTGGAAGTGCAGAGGGGCAATACAATGATAAGGGGCATACAGTGACCATGGCTCTAGCTCTTGGTCAAAGCTTTTTGCAATTCACCCTGCCTCTGAAAATTCTCTTCTTCATTTACATCTTAATTCAGATAGCAGTTCTCTTATTTCCAGCTGCTGTTAACAGAAATGAAAAACCTAGATCCATCTCTTTAACTCTTTAAATAAACACAACACAGGTTTTTTACAGGTAACAAAAATTTACTGAGATTTGGGGGAAACAGGTGTGTTTTATTCATCCCAGAACAGAAAATACAAGA
>NW_011485574.1:11617-13587 GCF_000754665.1 Bison bison bison | reverse complement strand
GGTTCCACCGGGTTCTGCTGCCCCCTTGTGGCCAGCGCTGTGGACTGAAAAAACGGCTTCCCCGCAGGAGGACACGAAGGGAGGGAGAGGCAGACAAGGAATGTTAGAAAAATGGACGTGGACACAGGGAACCACACACAAAAGACTGCAGGCTACAGGATTCCTCATATATGAAGTAAAGCACAGGCAAAATGCGTCTGTGCTGGCAGAAGTCAGATAAGGAGGTCCTGGAAAGCTTGAGGGGACACTTAGAGAGGGACACCAGGGAGCTATCCGATATGATCTGGGCGTGGTTACTCAGCTATGTGCATACGAAAAAATTCATCACACTGCACACTGGACATCAGTGGCCTTTATTCCATTTGTGTATTATCTTTTGCTCCCCTGTGTCTCCTTCTTTCTGCCTCTCAACTAAAACAAAAACAGAAACTTCTGGGGAGGAGGTATGTGACATTTGGAAAGAGAGAGATGACAGAGATGACACTCAAAGTGATAATTAAGAGGAAGCATGAGGAAGAGTCTCAGATTTCTATCTTGGGCACATTCATCAAGAGAATTCAGAGAGGAAAACAACCTTCTGCAAACAAAAATGAGAGGAATCTGTGACATTTTCAACAACTTTGCATTGAATTGCATTGTTATACAAAGAGGTGATTCTCAAATCTACACAAAATCTGGAAATGTTTACTAATTAAATGTCTTAGCTTATCCTCTCCTCTTAATAAAAAACAAAAACCATCTCTTGAGTCACATGGTAGAAGGTAGAGGAAAATGCAGTTCTGTGTCTCAAGAAAGGGACTGAGTAGGAGATGCAGATGAGGAAGTCGTGAGCAGGTGAGGGAGGGCCAATTTCAGGGGTGTGAACAGGACCTCCCAGATAGAGCATCAAGAGGGAGATGAGGAGAGAATCCTGGGAAACTGGAACGGTGTTAACGCTGGTACAAAGAGACCCTCCAGGGCCAAGAAGAGACGCTGGGACAGATGAGTGGAAGGGCTTGCATTGCAGGAGCCAAAAAGGAGAAAGTGACACGGAGGAAGTAGTGATCAGGGAAGTCCAATGACTCAGTTAAATATTTCACTCAAGTGTAGTTGTTATGTATTTATTTATAAACTGCCTTATTCTAAGTAAAGATTTAGAGCAACTCATACAAATGATTTCAGAACAATGATACAAACTCAAATAAGTAGAAGGAGTCGATTAAAAAAAACAAGGATGGAAATGTAAGATAAAGTCCTGTGAGAGTATATTATAATTACACTTCTTAGAAATGGGCCACAAATTTAACCCGAACTCAGCATCAATACAAAAAAGAAAACATATACATTCAATATACAAACAAATTCTTTATTTTTTAAAGTTCAGTATTTTAGCTCAAATCTTTGTTGCCTTGATTTTTATGGGGTTAGTTATATTCACTTGTCATTTTACTACAATTTGAGAACATTGCATTTGTTCTGTTTGTTCATTGTTTCAACACTTTTTAAATTTTTTTAATAATTCATGTTTTAATTTTTATTGGAGTAAGGTTGATTTACAATGTTGCATTAGTTTCCACAGTGCAACAAAGAGTACCTATTTTTTTTTATTTTATTTTTTAACTTTACAATATTGTATTGGTTTTTTCCTTATATCAAAATGAATCCACCACAGGTATACACGTGTTCTCCATCCTGAGCTCCCCTCCCTCCTCCCTCCTCGTACCATCCCTCTGAGTCATCCCATTGCACCAGCCCCAAGCATCCAGTATCGCGTATCCAACCTGGACTGGCGATTCGTTTCATATATGATATTATACATGTTTCAATGTCATTCTCCCAAATCATCCCACCCTCTCCCTCTCCCACGAGTCCAAAAGACTGTTCTATACATTAGTGTCTCTTTTGGTGTCTCATATACAGGGTTATTGTTACCATCTTTCTAAATTCCATATATATGCATTAGTATACTGTATTGCTGTTTTTCTTTCTGG
>NW_011485574.1:11013-11517 GCF_000754665.1 Bison bison bison | reverse complement strand
TCTTTGGTGAGAAGACTCAGAAAGGACACTGAGAGCTCATAAGGCATATCAGGCTACATGTGTTTCTACCTCACACATCACTGTCTGGAAGGCTTGCATTATCCAAGTCCACAGGGTCATAATTTTGTTTCTGAGGGCCATTTTTCTTTGAGGTTTCAGCAGAGCTTGTTCAGTTACTTTGGAAGCTGGTTCTCTTGGAGAGACAGTCTAGACTTTGAAGTTCCATGGCTTGAACTTGGCAAGAGATTCATAAAATCCTAGCTTCTCCATGGTAAAACTTGAGATCAAAGAGTAGAGTTGCTGCGAGAGGCTGTGGAATGTGCAGTGGCTGCTGCACACTGGCAGAGCAGAGAGCGTGTTTAGATTTGGAAAGACTGTTGGAATGCTCCTGCAAAGAGGAGTGGTGGTCAGACACAGGCAATCATTAGCAAGATAAGTAACTCAGTGTGAGACATTGGTCCCGCTGTGCTACAATGGCACCTGAGGCTGCTTTAATCCCACTGT
>NW_011485574.1:10202-10913 GCF_000754665.1 Bison bison bison | reverse complement strand
GCCACAGGTCTTGTAGGTCTTCATAGAACCATTCAACTTCATCTTCGTCAGCATAGAAGGCATAGACTGGGGGCATAGACAAGGGGCATGCCCCTTCAGGGCATAGACTTGGATTACTGTGATATTGAATGGTTTGACTTGAAAACAAACAGAGATCATTCTGTCGTTTTTGAGATTGCATCCAAGTACTGCATTTCGGACTCTTGTTATCTATGATGGCTACTCCGTTTCTTCTAAAGGATTCTTGCCCACAGTAGTAGATACAATGGTCATCTGGGTTCAATTCACTCATACCAGTCCATTTTAGTTTGCTGATTCCTAGAATGTCAACGTTCACTCTTGCCATCTCCTGTTTGACCACTTCCAATTTGCCTTGATTCATGGACCTAACATTCCAGGTTCCTACCCAATATTGCTCTTTACAGCATCGGACCTTACTTCCATCACCAGTCACATCCACAACTGGGTGTTGTTTCTGACGTCATTCCCATCAATTTTCTCTATCACAGCATTCAGTCATCATAGTACTCTCTGACTGTTCTCACTCAAAGTTTTTACTCTGCCTCCTCTCCTCAAACTTTCTCCTCAGATCCTTTCATTCTTCAAAGATTCTTCCTCACTGATTTCTCTACTCCCAGTTTCTCCTCATAATTTTTTCTTGCAAGTTTCCCTCAAGAGGCTTTTCCTCATAATTTCACCTCACCACGTTTT
>NW_011485574.1:8774-9029 GCF_000754665.1 Bison bison bison | reverse complement strand
TCTTAGTCTTCCTGAGCCTCACTCTTTTCTATGTGTGAAAATGTAAGAAGAGAATATATCTGCAAAAGTATTTGTGAAGTTTAACTGAGAAAATACATATGAAATATAATATACTAATGTATTAACATTCTGTATTTCTTATACAGATGAATAAATCAAGGTAAATAATGAAAAAAAATAAATAAATAAAATGGGTTAAAAACAAATATGCCTTTACTGAAATTTCTTAAAGAGATATCAAGGAGTTGATCACAC
>NW_011485574.1:5267-8674 GCF_000754665.1 Bison bison bison | reverse complement strand
GACTCTTACCGACCCCATGGACTGCAGCCAACCAGGCTCCTCCATCCATGGGATTTTCCAGGCAAAAGTACTGGAGTGGGGTGCCATTGCCTTCTCCCAAGAATACTGGAGTGGGTTGCAATTTCCTACTCCAACATGACACCTTACATTTGTCTATTTACAGGATTTTTTTAAATAATATTTTAAAGAATCATTGATTTACAATGTTATATGTTTCTACATATATTCAGAAATATTCAGCAAAGTGAATATTTCCAGGTTTTAAATAATTATATATTTTTTGCAATGCAAGGAAAAGATTTCAAGAATGTTAGAGGAGTGGGTAATAAAAGATGGCTTCTTTAAAAATAAGCATTTTAGAAACTATCAGAACAATTCCATAGAATTCCAAATTGTATTCAATGGAGTCCAGTTATACTTTCTTAAATATTGACCAGTTTTGCATCTATTTGTAAATAAATTTAAGCACGCTTTATCTATCAATATGTAGTACTTTGAATTCTTCTGTAAACAGGTTGTAACAGGCACTGATCCCCCTTTAAATGAGTTGAATAAAGTAGTTTGTGCACACACACACAAACACACACAAACTATCAGAAACTGGGTAGTGTCTAACCAACTAGGACCTGCAGCAGCCATTCTACATCTTCAGTGAAGCAGAGCCACAGCCCGTGGGCTTACTCCCCAGGCACCTGTGAAATTTAAGGAGCTTGAGCAAATCTCCAACAGTCTGGGTCCCTCAGAGTCCTGCTTCCTTTTCTGCTCTTTACCATAGGACTTGGAAGTACTAAGAGGCAATACACTGATTACTAGAATCGTGCTCATGGTCAGAGCTTTCTGCAATGCACCTGCCTCTGAAAACTCTTGTCTTCACTCACACCTTAATTCTGGTAGCAGTTCCTTTCTTTCCTCCTGATGCAGACACAACAGAAAAACCCAGATCCTTCTCCTTCTTTCACAGAAATCTACTGAGGTTGATAAAAATAGGTGAGTTGCATCCACCCCAGAATAGGAAGTATATAAAGTAGAATGCTAACTCCTCTAAAATTCATCAGCCATCCATTTCCCTGCAAGATTCTGGCCAATACTTCTGGTCAGACTTTGGATCCTTATAAATACAACTGGAGACCCACCTTCGGTTCTGGGTTCCTCTGCACTGATTCAATAAAATAACCCCCTTTTATTCTGCAGAGTGATTCAGCTCTTGTGCCCTTTAATAACCAAATGGTGTATAAACACCATAAAAGGGACTTCCCTGGTGGTCCAGTAGCTGACTCTGTGTTCCCAATGCAAGGGGTCTGGGTTCGATCCTTGGTCAGGGACCTAGATCCTACATGCCACAACTAAGAGGTCACATGCCACAACCAAGACCTGGTGCAGCCAAATAAATAAATAAAAATAATTCTCTTTTAAAAAGTATTAAAAGTAAATTTTATTATCACCAGAAAATTGACTTCCCATGGCAAATTACAGCCTAATCAAAACTAATTCAGAAACAGTCCACGTCTAGCTTCTCAAACCTGAGTCCATGGCATGAACTGATGATTGTTGTAACCACATGCCCAGGAATCTGTCTCCAGAGCAGGGGAATGAGACCCCCCAGTCATCCAGGCTGCACCTCAGAGGCCCCTGTCACAATGGATCTGAAGCTCCAGGAAGAGCCGCAGCGAGGGTCCAGGACAGTGATGGGCCCTATGGGGACACAGCCTCAGGACTGCAGGGAAGCAATGGAGACTCGGCCCCAGGGAGACCATCAGCACCAGAGCCTGAGCTGAACCCCGCCCCTGGGAGGCTCACAGGCTCCTCCAGAGAAGGATTGCTAAGGGCAACAGGGAGCCCCTCAGACCCTCCCACCTTGGGGCAGACGGTCAGGGACACGTCTCCTGAACTAATCATGAAGTATGGAAAAAGAGTCCCAAAGAAGGAAGCCTGAGGGAAGGAGAAAATGTGGGAGCCATCAGTCATGTTGTAGAAGGAGACGTCCCCTTCCTGGTGGTCCAGGAACACCCCCACTCTAAGCCTGGGGTGGGGAGCCTGCATGAAGGATAGCAGAGTCTGAGGTACAGTACAGGCACAATATCCTCTTTCAAATCTCCCCACAACCCAGAACCCCTTATCTGGGGACTCTACGTACCAGCTTTTCCTGTTCACACCTTCCCTACAGACCCCCAGGGCCCACTCGCTTTGGTCTCCATCCCTGATCTCCACCTCCCAGTAACAGCACCCTGATGTGATGCCCTCAAAGCCCAGTACACTGCAGGTATCTGCAGCGTTCACACAGGAGGCCTTCAAGGTCACACTTGTCTTTTCATGAGAGACGACAAGGTCTGAATGGGCAGATCCTGGATCCAGAGTGACAGGCCCTGCAGAGAAAGTTATCTATCATTCAAGGTCCTCCCCTCCCCAAGAACACACAACCACCCCTCAACCCGGAATCCAAGCTGCATGGGAGGAAGGCTAAGCACCCTGACAATAGAAACTTGTGATTCAAGTCTATGGGCCTCCAAGCAGAAAAAGGACCCACGAGACTGATTTCAGGGTGCAATATGTCACAGAGCCCTTGAGGACCAGCCTGTTCTCCAAGGGCTGAAGGATGTCTATTTAGCATTCAATATCAGCCAAAGTCATCAGCCCCACCTGTATGTGACTGTCACCACCACATCCCACCCCACACTATTGATGGTGCCAGCATCTATATCACCAATGAGAACTGAAGGCGAGGCCACAGGGACAGCAGTAGGAAAATCCAGAAAATACACAAAGTCACTCACATTCCTGGAACTCCGCCTTCCGCCAATCTACAAGGAAAACACACGTTTCATATCAGGGGTTTGTAGAGACTGTACATATCAAGGTCAGTGCTTAGTATCATGAAGCATACTTTTGAGAGAGATATAGGGGGAAATGTTTTGGAAATATTCAACTGATGCATGTATTTCTTTTCACAAACACACAGAGAACCATCATGTTGAAACCTTAACACGAAGGCAAAGCCATAAATCTTAATACTGAGGGGTTAAGAGGCTTGATATCAATCTAAACATAAAGGTCATTGCCAAAACTTCACTATAAAATAACATTTTCTCAAGTCCTTAGCTGCACATCCTTAAAACTAGGTTTTCTGGAGAAAGAATTGGGGAGACCAAAATTTCCAAGGTTCTTAAGCAATTATGAAGAGCTAATTGAACTGAGCATGCAGGTTACCTCCAAGTCAGTGGTAGAATATAACTTAGCTGAACCAAACTCAGAGAATGACTATAAGTCATTAGTAAATAGAATTTGGGATACAGCATCAGAGAAATCTTGCTCAGTTAGGAGACAATGGAGAGATTTCAAGGAAAGGAGAGAGATGTTTGAAGTGAGAAAGACAGACATGCAATGAGAGGAAAGACACTCATGAATTCTCT
>NW_011485574.1:3875-5167 GCF_000754665.1 Bison bison bison | reverse complement strand
GGGACCCCAAAGATGTCCATGTTCTAAACCTCGGACTGTGTGAATACACTGTGGTAAAGGGAACTTTACAGATGTGATTAAGAACCTTAGGATGTGACCAAGGGTCAGGGGGAGATAACCCAAATACCTAGCCAGGACCTGCTGATCCTCAGCCAGCCCCAAACCAAGTATGTTAAGGACCAGATCAGACTGGTCTCCCCAGGGCAATGGTCTGATATGACTAAAGAAGAGTATAAGGACCCCTTTCCCAACTGACCCAAGGCCAAATAATTTCTTCCAACCTCCATACTCACTTTTGGGAAAAAGAAAGGAAGCTCAACAACCAAAGCAAAGCAAAGCCTATATGTCATAAGATGCTGAAATGTCTGCAGTGAGAGAGCTGTTGCCTCCAACAGGGTGGAGAATCGGGAACAAGATTAGAACATTTATGGAAATTAGTAAATGCTCTTTTTTTGCAATTTTGGGGTGTAAATTTATTACACCATTCCTACTTAATACAGGTTTATGCAGAAATTGGCATTCCTTTTATTTGTCTGATGGAAATAAGATTACATAAAGTGACCTAACTCATGTGACCCTTTAAGAAAAAATCGATTTTATTTGTTCTTCACCAAGACACTAGTTGATCCCTAGCTATAAATTTCTATACCACGAGTGATAGAGATTAACAACAAGAAAAAGAGGGAAGAGAAAAAAAAAGAGTTGGCATTTACTTGTGAGACTCCACATGTATCAAGCGTGATGCTATTCTTCACTTAATTGCTACAGCAAATCATTAATACAATTTTTCCAATTTTATCAATAAAAAGAGATCTGACATTTGACCACCTCCCACTTGACACTTGTCAATATGAAAATGTTGATTCTAGCTTAATGGGGTTTATCTTTACAAAACAGAAAGTTACACAAGGAACTGCATTAAAACACATGCTCTTTAATCTAGTAGGTAAGTAAGAGATAATAAAAGAGGACTATTTGATCCTCATGTTTAACATAAACCCCAGGGTGAATCAGTAAGAATCCCTAAGGTGGGATCCTAAGTCCTCAGGCATCTGGCTCCCAGACATTTTCACCCTTAGTTTACCCTTCTCTGTCTCTCGCGATCTATATTCCTGTCTGTAAACAGAAATATTCCAATCAGGGAAAGGGCATACTGCACAGGCTTACAGAGCACAGATCTTTAACTCACCCCAAAGCTAAAGGGTTCTCAGAACAACCTTACATTACATTAGGATGCCCCATACCACACTCCTGCCCTAATCACTACAGGAAGGTTGAGATGGTCTCATTAT
>NW_011485574.1:0-2864 GCF_000754665.1 Bison bison bison | reverse complement strand
ATATATATGAAAAATTGACATGAAGCAGGAATTTTAAAAGAACATAGATACAAGGCCAACTCCAAGGTAAAACTGGCCAAGCATTCCCAGAGGAAATCATTCTAGATATACATGTCATTTTTCTGGGCAGCCCATGACTTTTCGATGCATCGTCAGCCCAGGTATCAATCAGCCCTCAATCACTTTCTGATCATCATCTTGAGGAACTGGAGAGAAGAGACTCTCCCTGGATGGTGTGCTGGGATAGAGGAAGGAGGCCACACACAAAGTTAATCACCATTTGTTTGTGTAGCTCCTTCTGTGAAATCTCAGGGCATGTGGCCCTCAGGTACTGATCAAAAACCAGATGCATTCAGGCTACGAAGCTATCGGTAATTTCCGGGTTGATCAGGGTTAGAATAAGACCCAGGGTGCGTGAGAAATTCTAAGGTCACCATCAGACCCAAGCTTCCTGCCAGCCCAGGTCTGCGAGGGGCCTAGGAGCTGGGTTCTGCCTCCCCCAGCCTCCACTTCCACCCCACAAAAGGGGGTCCACATGTCTAGACACAAACAAGGAAAAGAACACCTTGGCACAGGTAAGACAGACCCAAGGACATCTGGAGAGTCACTCACCAGCCAGGTAAGCAGATTTCCTCCTCTCTGAAAGCAAAACACAAGAAAACAGGTGTTTTCTAAGAACCAGAAATGTCTGAACCAGTGAGACATGCTAAGAACCAGAATGTCTCCTGTGGAGGGCATGCAGAGAGCTCAAGAGGAAAAGTAGAGCTTACCTAGTTCTTCCTGAAGTTTAGCTGAAAGAGAGTGAAAACAAAAAAGCATGAACTCCACTCCCTAAGAAAAAGATTCACAAATACCACCTCTCTGTGTGTAACCCCTGGCGAAGACATTCCAACTGCAGACCCATTGGAGCCTCCCCAGCTCCAGCTGTCCACCCAGGTCTCCCCAGTCACCTGCTCTGGACTGGGATTTCCCCAGAGCCCTGGACTCAGGCCCTGTGGTCAGCGCATCCCTCTCAGCACCAGCTGCCACATTCACCAGCCTTGACCCCTGTCCTGCCTTACCTGCGTCCTTCAGCACTTCCTCCTTTGTCTGACGGTCCTGCTCGCTAGTCTGGCACAGAGTCTCCTTTTCTCCCCTCACCTGCATCTTCATGGAATGTTGTCTCTTGGTGTAACATCCAGCCCCAAGGAGCAAGATCACCAGCACAGTCAGGCTCACCGAGAAAGCCACCTTCCAGGGAGAGGCCTGGGGGAAGAAGGGCTCTGTGGCCCAGCCAGACACCCCATCAGGGCCCCGCCCAGGACAGCCCAGCCCGGAACACCCAGGAACACCCGGCCCCCTCCTCTAGCCCCACTGGAAGCCAGGAGCACCTCTGACCTGGGATGAAAATGGCCATGGCCTTCTCCTGGCCCAGGACAGGGTTGAGGATGGAGCAGGTCATGTTCCCCACAGAGCTGTCTCTCACCACCAGAGCTGCCTCCACGCTGAACAGCCCTTCAGCATCCTGGGTGTGGGCCTCAGAGAATGCCAGGAACTTCTCTCCACTGAGGTCTCTCCACTGCACCTGGGGCTTCGGGAACCACCCCGAGGCCGTGCACACCACGCGGACCCCATCTTCCTCAGGCCCTGTGATGCGCACCTGAGGGGCAGAGCCCACACCTGCGGGAGGCAAGATGTAGAGCCCAGGGACCCAGCAGTGCCTATGTGTGCACAACTCCAGGGGGCGCCCTGCACTTGGCATTCTGGGGGCTCTGGGGACAGCCTGCTCCCACAGGGAACAAGGAGGTGGCCCTGTCTCAGGGAACAGAAGGAAAAAGCACGGGGACCATGGGCTCAGAGAGCTAAGTCCCTTCTCCCCAGCTATGCAGTTGGAAAGGTTGATGCCTTGTAAACAGGGGGAAGAATGTGGTCCCAGGTCCACCCTTATCCTTGACTCTCCTCACCTCACACTCTCTCCCGGGGTATCTACTTCCACACCCACTGCCTCTCTTTGTAAATCACCACCAAAATTAAGTCATCGAACAACCCTGTGTCCTGAACCTCCCTTCCTTTTATCCACAGGTTTCCCTCTACCCAAATTCCTCACATATACTTCCAACTCATAATTCTAGAACTGAATATGTGATTTGGCTCCATCCGTGATGGATTCTGCATAAAAATATTACCAACTCTTCACTCCTCTTTATATCCAGCTCCCTGTCTGCCACAGTTTTTGGTGCCTCCACGCTCTGCCTCTGGGCCAGTCCTGTGACTCAACTAGCCAATAAAAGATTAGGTCACGTGACCAGGTTGTAAAGTCCTTGTGTCGTTGGGCTGCTCTCCACCAGGGGGAGGACATGTTTACTATAGTGCAGCCTTTCCTGCTGAAACTTTCCTAGATCAATCAATAGCCAGTTGAACAAACCCACATGAACAGACCCAGCAAAGGTTCTTATGTGACCTCCTCAGCTGACTGTAATGACAAATATGAATTAAAAATAACAGGCTTCATTCTCCCTGTTGAAAATAAGGGCAGAGATTCCCCTTCCCTTGTTTTTCTTAGAATATTTACTTGAGAAAATCTGTAATTGTATGTATTTTCTCCCCAGTTTTAAATGTATATAAATCCTTTTTGAGAACTAGATAAGAATTTTGACCCAGGAATGTCTTTCACTGGACCTAGGAGCCATCCGTAAATATAAAGTTCAAGAGAAACAGCACCCCACTTTCCCCTTCCCTGTCGGAGGGTAGGAGCCCAGCTTCAGCCATCACCAAGCTACAAGGTGTAAATATACCTCCTGTCATAAAAACATAAGCATTTGTTTTTCCTCTGGCTTAAACCAATTAGCTAACATATGTGGTCAGCTCAATTACCAGGAAAATTT
>NW_011485573.1:17647-18481 GCF_000754665.1 Bison bison bison | reverse complement strand
AAGATATGGAAGACTTGAGCAATATTTTTAGCTAGCTTGAAATAATATTCAAAGAACACTACACACAAGGGCAGATTATGCCTTCTACTTAATTGTACATGGAACATCTGCCAAAATAGGCCATACTCTGGGCCATTAAAAGAAACGTCTCAAATGTAAAAGGATTCATGCCATACAAAGTATGTTCTCTGATCATAATGAAATGAATTTAGAACTCAATATTTGAAGCTAAATATTTGGAAAATAAATAAAAACACTTCTAAATAACCCATGGGAAACCAAAAAGGAAAAAGAGAAAATTTTCTAAACTAATAAAAACATGGAATGTCAATAAAGCAGAACTAAGGGAGATATTTATAGCATTAAACACACGTTAGAAGAGAAGAAAGCTCTCCATTGAATGATGTTAGCTTTCAACTTAAGAAACTAGAACACAGTTTCTTGAAATAGGTCAGTGAAACTGATAAACCTCTGGCCAGACTGATCAAGATAAAAAAGAGATGAGTTAATCCAAGGACAAAGACATGACATTACTGAAGATTTTACAATAATAAATGTAATGTAATAAACAACTTCATGCCAGTAAATTTCATCAACTTGGGTAAGACGGACAACTTCTAGGAAAGATATAAACCATCAAACTTTCTTCAGTTCAGTTTAGTTACTCAGTCATGTACGACTCTTTGTGACCCCATGGATTGCAGCAAACCAGGCTTCCCTGTCCATCACCAACTCCCGGAGCCTACTCAAACGCATGTCCATTGCGTTGGTGATGCCATCCAACCATCTCATCCTCTGTCGTCCCCTTCTCCTCCTGCCTTCAATCTTTCCAAG
>NW_011485573.1:17178-17547 GCF_000754665.1 Bison bison bison | reverse complement strand
CACCAAAGCACACCATTAACAAATCGCATAAAACCAGTGATAAAAACAAAATTTTAAAAGCAGAGGAGAAAACACCACATAAAGGATAAACAAATATAAAACATCAGTTCATAATAATAAGGCTGTCAATTGATCAAGAAGGCAAAACAATCCTAAATGTGTATGATGTAATAACAGAACATCAAAATACATGAAAGAGGGAGAGAAGCAAGATAGGGATAGGGGGTTAAGAGGTACAACCTATTAATAAATAAGCAATAATGATATATAACACAGAGAATATATCAATATTTTAAAAATACATGAAAGACAAAAATGAAATAAACTCATGAAACAAATCCAGAATTAAAATAAGCAGAAAGATAATGA
>NW_011485573.1:14635-15187 GCF_000754665.1 Bison bison bison | reverse complement strand
TTATTTTTAAACTTTACATAATTGTATTAGTTTTGCCAAATATCAAAATGAATCCACCACAGGTATACATGTGTTCCCCATCCTGAACCCTCCTCCCTCCTCCCTCCCCATACCATCCCTCTGGGTCGTCCCAGTGCACTAGCCCCAAGCATCCAGTATCGTGCATCGAACCTGGACTGGCATATCGTTTCATACATGATATTTTACATGTTTCAATGCTATGAATGTTGAGCTTTAAGCCAACTTTTTCACTTTCCTCTTTCACTTTCATCAAGAGGCTCTTTAGTTCTTCTACACTTTCTGCCATAAGGGTGGTGTCATCTGCATATTTGAGGTCATTGATACTTCTTCCGGCAATCTTGACTCCAGCTGTGCTTCCTCCAGCCCAGCATTTTGCACGATGTACACTGCATATAAGTTAAATAAGCAGGGTGACAATATATAGCCTTGACATATTCCTTTCCCGATTTTGAACCAATCTGTTGTTCCATGTGCAGTTCTAACTGTTGCTTCTCGACATGCATACAGATTACTCAGGAGGCAGATCAGGTG
>NW_011485573.1:12614-13791 GCF_000754665.1 Bison bison bison | reverse complement strand
GTACATGAAAATGAATTTTTGATTCTGTTTCTTTGAGCTAGAGTGACATCACTGATGGTGTCATACTGTACATTCCATTTCTTGACATAGTACCTATGTGCAAACATTTGTTGAGCATTTACATGTATAAAAATTTAAGATTGCTTAAAAGTCAGGTAACTTTCAAAAGGTCAAATCTGAACCTAAGTCTTCCTTGTACTTACTCACGGCACTATAATTCCTATAACAGTAGTCACCACAGCTACTGGTAACTAGACTGGCCAACTAGAATATTTTCGTTGTACCTCTGAAATCTTCCTTCCTCATCCAGTTCTACGGTCTTCCTTCTTACCATTACTTTCAGCTCTCTTAGTTCCGTCATCCATCATGTTTGCCTCCCACAGTGTAATACCTCCCACTATGGTGCAATCCACCCAAAGGGTTCTCATCTCCTAAATTTTAGGCTAATTACTGCTGCTGAGGGACTTATCAGCATGCTGATAAGTGCAGCTACAAACTCCTCACATCCAGGCACAGCTCAGCCCCTTAGGCAAACTAGCAATTTCTCCTCATATCTCCTTTCCATTCCTCTGAAGTGCAGTTACAAACTCTCTTATCTCTCTACTCTCTATTACCCAATTACTCTCAGTGGGTGGCTCCACTTTCTTTTTCACACACACACACACACACACACACACACACACACAAATCAGGTTTATCAGCTGAGGGCTTTAATGTCCTCTGCTTTCTCCTTCTGCCTGAAGACGCAACTCTATCTGTGCCCAGTCTTCCTGTTGTCTCAGTGGAAGAGGGGCCCACTTCCCATCTATGCCTTAGACACAATTTCCAACATGTTTATCAAAGACCTCTCTCCATCAGTATATCCTTTTGCTCATTGCCCCCTAGCATAAAAAGATGCCGAAGTCCCTCCCATCTTAAACTCTACTCCTATTCCACAGGGGCCTCCACCTACCATTGTCTCTTCTGCCCAGTCTAGTCTCTTGAATATTGTTCTGTATTTACTTTCTCTACTTCCATACTTCCTTGGTGGCTCAGACAGTAAAGAATCTGCCTGCAATGCAGCAGACCCAGGTTTGATCCCTGGATTGAGAAGATCCCCTGGAGAAGGAAATGGCAACCCACTCTAGTATTCTTGCTTGGAGAATCCCATGGACAGAGGAGACTGGCACGCTACAGT
>NW_011485573.1:11941-12514 GCF_000754665.1 Bison bison bison | reverse complement strand
AGGACTACCGGAAAAACATAGCTTTGACTAGACAGATCTTTGTGGGCAAAGTGATTCTAAAAATACCCAGTGGCAATACCACATGCTCTTCTAGAACCATGCCATTCCCCATCAAAATAGGGTGCACTTCCTATTCTCCTGAGTCTAGGTCATTAAAAATGATATGACTCAACTTAGTTCTCTGTATGTCTTTTGATTTCAACATTTACCCTTAGAACTCAGCTGTCATGCTTTGACAAAGCCTCTCAACATGGAAGGGCCATGTGAAATGTGGCCAAGAGTCCTAACTAAGCTCTTTAAGTCAATAGCCAGCATCAACTGCCAGATGTGTGAGTGCGTGAACTTGTAGATTACTACATTCCCTAGTCTTCAAAGATCATGCCTCAGACACGTGAACATACAAACTCTATTCCTGCTGCGCCCTGTCCAAATTTATGGCTCCCAGAATCTGTGAACATAGTAACATATGCCACTAGATTTTGGGGTAATCTGCTATGCAGCCATAGTACCTACAACACCAACACGGTCAGGCAAAATGTTGTGATCAGAGCTGTCTATTAAGCTGTACATGAA
>NW_011485573.1:9178-10735 GCF_000754665.1 Bison bison bison | reverse complement strand
TGAATATTCAGGACTGATTTCCTTTAGGATGGACTGGTTGGATCTCCTTGTAGTCCAAGGGACTCTCAAAAGCATCAATTCTTCCGTGCTCAGCTTTCTTTATAGTCCAACTCTCACATCCATACCTGACTACTAGAAAAACCATAGCTTTGACTAGACGGATCTTTGTTGGCAAAGTAATGTCTCTGATTTTTAGTATTCCTTCCTCAACCTACTACAATCTGGCTTCCATACCCAGCACAACACTGAAACTGCTTTGGTCAAGGTTCCCACTGATTTCCATATTGCCAAATTCCATGGACATTGTAGTTATTCTCTCATTTGGTCTCTTTATAGCATGTGAAACCACAGAAAATCTCTCAGCTTCTGTGACAGCATGCTCTGTGACACACGATAATATTCCTATTTCTCTCTCCTCTTTCTGGTTCCTTTCTCTTGACCCATCCCTTCTTAAAAGGTAAGTTTTCTTCAGGATCCTAACCTTGACTGTGTTTTATTTCCACTGTGATCCTTTAATGTCTTGTCTTTGAGCAATCATCTCTATTTCCAGGATTCCATCTGTTACCTACTTGATGATGCTAAAATCTTTCCTCTGTTGCTCTGACATTGGTCCTAAGTTTTAGAGTAAAATTTCTAAGTGCCTACTCATCATCAACATTTATATTTCAAGTGTTCCTCAGACTCAACATGGTCAAAACTCATTTATTCTCCCTGATCCACTTACCATTTGATAGTGTCTCTGTTTTTATAAAATAAATAGCACTGTTATCCATTTGGTTGCATGAACCAAAAATGTGGGTGTTTCTTAGAATTTTCCTTGAACTTAAACCCAATACCAAGTTCCACTGATTGAATCTCCTGAATATTCTTCGATTTAGGCCCTCTTCTCTATCAGGGACTATTGCCAAAGCTTGGATTCAGGCGCTTGTCTCTTATGTGGACCACTGCAACTTCCTAGCTGGTTCTCCCTCCTTATCCAGCTTCTACTATGCTACTTTACCAGTCTTCCTAAAAAGCTCACTGTATGACTCTCTGACTTAAAATATACCAATGGCACCCCAGTGTCTAGAGAACACAGTTCAAACTTCTTAGCACTGCTCGCAAGACATTCATAACCTAACTGGTGTCTCTCTCACGCTTCCCTCCCTTTCAACTCCAACAAAACCAAACTACTTGACTTTCCTAAACATGCCTTGCTAATAATTCACTGCTCCACATCCTCATGCATATTTTCCCCTTACTTTTCATGGCCCACCGCCACCAAGTCCATGTATGAATTCCTTACCTTGTCACAACGGAATGTCATATACCCTCTGTTCAACAGGGAATGCTTATCTTTTTATATCTGTTCTGTTGTGTGTTAGTTTACTATGGCTGCATGAAACTACTTCAAACCTTGTGGCTTAAAACAACATCAAGTTGTTCCCACACAGTTCTGGATGTCAGAACTTCAGTGAGTCTTACAGGGTCAATATCAAGCTGCTAGCAGGGCTGGTGCCTCTGGAGGCTTAAGTGAAGAATCAGGTCCATGTCTCTTACAGTGTCTAGAGGCTGGGG
>NW_011485573.1:7355-9078 GCF_000754665.1 Bison bison bison | reverse complement strand
AGGCTGCTGACAATTCTTGGCTTGTGGCCATATCACCCCAATTTCTGCTTGCTTTGTCCAATTGCCTCTTCCTATAGCCAAGTCTCCATCTTCTTCTCACTTATAAATATCCTTGTGATTATATTGAGCCCAACTGTATGATCCAGGCTTCCCTGATAACTCAGTTGGTAAAGAATCCTCCTGCAATGCACAAGACCCCAGTTTGATTCCTGGGTTGGGAAGATCCCTTGGAGAAGGGAAAGGCTACCCACTCCAGTATTCTGGCCTGGAGTATCCCATGGACTGTACAGGCCATGGGGTTGCAAAGAGTCAGACACGACTGAGTAACTTTCACCTGTATGATCCAGGATAATCTCCCCATCCTAAAATTTTTAATTTTATCACATCTGCAAGATCCCTTTTTGAATGTACGGTAACATATTCACAAGTTCTGGATTCAGATATCAACATCTTTGGGCTGTGGAGGAGCATCATTCCACCTTGCACACCTGTAATGATAATCATTTTATATGCATGCCTCCCTGACAGCACTGTGACTTCCTTTTGGGTGGGTATGTTTTTCTCACTATCTGACATACAGTGAGAAATTAATAAAGGTCTGTTAAATAAATCTAACAAAGGATTTACATTGGGAAGTAAGAGTTGAAATAAGACTGGTCTCGTAATGTGGGTCTAGATACCGAACATCAGAAAAATCAAACATCAGAATTTTAATTCAATCCTGAAACAATAGGAAAACAGGGAGAACCACTAATAATTATATGTTTCCCAAGATTGGGAAAAATGATGAAAGTTATAATTAAGGAAGATAAAAATGGTAGTAGTTAGCAGAATAAATTAGATGGGGTGGAATTAGAGAGTATGCAGTAAGATTCCTGCAGTAGTTGGGCAATGAGAAGATTAGGGCCTGATTGAGGTATTGGTAAGTAGGAACAGAAAAGAGAGAGAAAGATGTAAGATTTATGTTGTTATTAAAAATGATTATAATAACGTTATTATAAATGATATTATTAAAAATGATAAATTAGCCTTAATAATGAGACAGCTGGTGGCACTACTCCACAATATATCTGTTAGCATTTATATAATGCACAGTACTGAAGAGATTCACCTGATCATACCGCCGTCCTTATACCTATGCTTTAAACTTTTTATTTCAAAGCCAGAAACACGGTGGCTTTTACTTTAACATACAGAGTGATAATGGTTCCAGCAAAACTCATTTGAACATTCAATATTATTCTACACCATCTGTTTAGGTAACATATGTGGAACCCTAATATCACAGGAACAAATACTCAACATGGACTAATCCAATACTCTAAATCAAACTGTGGGTCTGTTCTATTTAGATGGATGATTCTTCAGGTAGAATTTGACTTTTAAACTTTAATTTTGTGGAAGTGATAAAAATCTATGCTAAAAATTCTACTTTGGAAGAAATAATATTTAGTTACTCAACATTTCAGGGGAATAAGTGGCTCAGACGGTAAAGCATCTGCCTACAATGCAGAAGACCTGGGTTCAATCCCTGGGTCGGGAAGATCCTCTGGAGAAGGCAATGGCAACTCCAGTACTCTTGCCTGGAAAATCCCATGGACAGAGGAGCATGGTAGGCTGCTACAGTCCATGGGGTCGCAAAGAGTCGGACACGACCGAGCGACTTCACTCACTCACACATTTCAGGGGAATAAGTAATAGGAGAAAAAAAACAAAAACAAGC
>NW_011485573.1:4200-5585 GCF_000754665.1 Bison bison bison | reverse complement strand
TTCTTGCCTGGAGAATTCCATGTACAGAGGAGCCTGGAAGGCTACAGTCCAAGGGGTCACAAAGACTCAGACATGACTGAGTGACTTTCACTTTCAAGTTTAAAAATTATTCAATGTGGCAGATTAAAGACAGCCAGAAATTAGTCATCATCTCTCCCATTCAGAGGTGAGATCTATGTCCCCTCTCTTTCAGTCTTTAGGTGGTCTACGTGGCTTCTCTGACCAGTAAAATATATAGGAAATGAAACTATGCCAGTGAACCTGATGGAGCATTTTCATTAATATATCACCCAAGGAAAAGGTCAGTTTTCATTCCAATCCCAAAGAAGCGCAATGCCAAAGAATGTTCAAACTACCACACAATTGCACTCATTTCACGTGTTAGTAAGGTAATGTTCAAAATGCTTCAAGCTAGGCTTCAGCAGTATGTGAACCATGAACTTCCTGACGTACAAGCTAGGTTTAGAAAACGCAGAGGAACCAAAGATCAAATTGACAACATTGACTGGATCATAGAGAAAGCCAAGAGAATTCCAGAAAAACATCTATTTTTGCTTCACTGACTACGCTAAAGCTTTGACTGTGTGGATCACAACAAACTGTCGAAAATTCTTAAAAGAGATAGGAATACCAGAGCACCTCACCCATCTCCTGAGAAACCTGTATGCAGGTCAAGAAGCAACAGTTAGAACTGGATATGGAACAACGGACTGATTCCAAACTGGGAAAGGAATACGACAAGGCTGTATATTGTCACCCTGCTTATTTAACTTACAGGCAGAGCACATCATATGAAATGCTGGGCTGGATGAATAACAAGCTGGAATCAAGACTGCAGGGAGAAATATCAATAACCTCAGATATGCAGATGATATCACTCTAATGACAGAAAATGAAGAGGAACTAAAGGGCCTCTTGATGAGGGTGAAAGAGGAGAGTGAAAAAGCTGGCTTAAAACTTGACATTCAAAAAACTAAGATCATGGCATTTGGTTCCATCACTGCACAGCACATAGAAGGGGAAAAAGTGGAAGCAGTGACAGATTTTATTTTCTTGGGCTCCAAAACCACTGCAGATGGTGCCTGCAGCTATGAAATTAAAAGATGCTTGCTCCTTGGAAAGAAAGCTATGATAAACCTAGACAGCATATTAAAAAGCAGAGACACCACTTTGCAAAAGACAGTATAGTCAAAACTATGCTCTTTCCAGTAGTCATGTAGAGATGTGAGAGTTGGACTATACAGAAAGCTGAGTGCGGAAGAATTGATGCTTTTGAACTGTGGTGTTGGAGAAGACTCCTGAGAATCCCTTGGATGGCAAGGAGATCAAACCAGTCAATCCTAAAGGATATCAACCCTGAATATTCATTGGAAGGACTGATGCTA
>NW_011485573.1:3593-4100 GCF_000754665.1 Bison bison bison | reverse complement strand
ATATTAAGAGAAAAAAAGTTTTAAAAGATATTAGTAAGATCATGCTAAGATCATGCTTAAGACAAAACTCCAACAGAAAGTAGCCACCAGGTAAAATCTAAATGGGAAAGGTAAACACACTTGATTTCACTTAATAACCCTGAGAGTAAGTTTAAGAAAAAAATAAACCTGAAAATACCCTCAAACTAAATGTAAGTGATAGAAATATACACTAAAGAGGGATTTCAATGATGAACTAGTCAGATGTAGTCAATATACAGTAAGCCAGAAGGTAAAAGGGTCAGGCTTTAATAAACACGCCAGACTTGAGTGGAAGTTATGTTATTAGCCACTCTGGGGGCAAAGAGTTTGTAAAAAGATAATAACTTCCATTAGCATGCTTTATTTTAATTTTTTTTAGGAAATTTGTTTTGTAACAGTATTAGAAGAAAGGGCTTCCCTGGCAGCTCAGATGGTGAAGAATTCGCCAGCAATGCAGGAGACCCAGGTTCGATCCCTGGGTCAGGA
>NW_011485573.1:0-557 GCF_000754665.1 Bison bison bison | reverse complement strand
ATAAAAATCTGTGCTTTGGGATTTGACAAACTCTTGGAAAGCATTTTCTGCCTCCTGCTGGTTGTGGAAGCATTTTGCATGCAAAAAGTTGTTGAGGTGCTTGAAGAAGTGAAAACTGGTTGGTGAGAGGTCAGGTGATTATGGAAGATGAGGCAAAACTTCATAGCCCAATTCGTTCAACTTTTGAAGTATTGGTTGTGCAACACGCATTGTTGTGGAGAAGAACTGGGCCCATTTTGTTGACCAATTCTGACTGAAGGCATTTGGTTTTTGGTGCATCTTAACGATCTGCTGAGCATACTTCTCAGATGTAATGGTTTTGCCAGGATTCGGAAAGCTATAGTGGATCAGACCAGCAGCAGACCACCAAACAGTGACCAAGACATTTTTTTGGTGCAAGTTAGGCTTTGGAAAGTGCTTTGGAGCTTTTTCTTGGTCCAACCACTGAGCTGGTTGTTGCTGGTTGTTGTATAAAATCCACTTTTCATCATGCAAGAAATGGTTTGTTGTTGCATAGAATAAGAGAAGACGATACTTCAAAACGACAATTTTTCTGA
>NW_011485572.1:19879-21152 GCF_000754665.1 Bison bison bison | reverse complement strand
TGGGTTGGGAAGATCCCCTGAAGGAGGGCATGGCAACCCACTCCAGTATTCTTGCCTGGAGAATCCCCACGGACAGAGGAGCCTGGTGGGCTATAGATAGGCACAGATAGCTTCATCTATTTCAATTTCTGTCTTTGGATAGACAGATAGATATTAAAACCCATGAGTTTATACTGATATGTCCAGTTTCAGTCAACACAATAGAGTACGTGTTCGAGTTCCCCTTTCCACATCTATAACGCCCTTCTCAAACTGTAAGAAGTCTGATTCCAATTACCTTCAAAATAGTAAGACCCCGCAAAATGGTTACAGAACAGCTAACTCATATCATTGTGAAAACAAGCTTACTAACCAAAGTTCAATATAGGCGTTCAGTTTTTTTTTTTCCTTTATTCAATGTATTTAGTCAAAATACTGTGTACCAAAATAACTTGGGTGTTTCCCCACTTTAATTCTCCCCTCCCTGTTTAGAGTGATTATGTTACTTTTGTTACTCATTTGAAAAATAGTCAGCTTCATTCATTTTGACTACGCCAAAGCCTTTGGCTGGGTGAATCACAACAAACTGTGGAAAATTCTTAATAGAGATGGGAATACCAGACCACCTTACCTGCCTCCTGAGAAACCTGTATGTAGGTCAAGAAGCTACAGTTAGAACCTGACATGGAACAACAGACTGATTTCAAATTAGGAAAGGAGTACGTCAAGGTTGTATATTGTCACCCTCCTTATTTAACTTATATGCAGAGTACTGGAGTGGAGTGCCATTGCCTTCTCCGATATGCAGAGTACATCATGTGAAATGCCAGGCTGAATGAAGCACAAGCTGGAATCAAGATTGCCAAGACAAATACCAATAACCTCAGGTATGCAGATGACATCACCCTTATGGCAGAAAGTGAAGAGGGACAAAAGAGCCTCTTGATGAAAGTGAAAGAAGAGAGTGAAAAAGCTGGTTTAAAACTCAACATTCAAAAAACAAAGATCATGGCATCTGGTCCCATCACTTCATGGAAAATAGATGGGGAAACAATGGAAACAGTGACAGACTTTATTTTCTTGGACTCCGAAATCACTGCAGATAGTGACAGCAGCCATGAAATTAAAAGACACTTTCTTCTTGGAAGGAAAGTTATGTCCAACCTAGATAGCATATTAAAAAGAGGAGACCATTCCTTTGCCAACAAAGGTCCGTCTGGTCAAAGCTATGGTTTTTCCAGTAGTCATGTATGGATGTGAGAGTTGGACTATAAAGAAAGCTGAGCACTGAAGA
>NW_011485572.1:18055-19779 GCF_000754665.1 Bison bison bison | reverse complement strand
AAGAATTGAAGGCAGGAGAAGGAGATGACAGTAGGATGAGATGGTTGGATGGCATCACCTACTCAATGGACATGAGTTTGAGCAAACTCTGGGAGATGGTGAAGGACAGGGAAGCTTGGCGTGCTGCAGTCCATGGGGTCTTGAAGAGTTGGACATGACTGAACGACTGAACTGAACTGCTTCGTTCTGTTCCCATTTGTAGCCCACACTCAAATTTTTTGCTCCATCCTTATCTATTTCTTCTTTGTCTTTCTTATTTTGTAGTTGTGCTTCTCCTATTTCCATTTGATTAATGTAGCCAGTGGTTTATATATTTTGTAACTTTTTTCAAAGAACCAGAATTTTGATTACTCTGACCTATTGGTTTCTAATCCTAATCTTCACTAATTTTCTACTCTTACCTTTATTTTTTTCTTCCTTGTGCTTTCTTTCAGTGCATTTCTTGTTCTTTGTCTCACTTTTTAAGTTGATACAATTCATTCACTGTTATTTTATTGATGTAAGTGTTTAAGTGTATGAATCTTTCCTCTGATCTCTAAATGTATCCAATAGCTTCTGATATGTAGTGTTTTCATACTTTTTTATTCTAGTTTTATTTCACTGTGATAATAAAGTGTTGTTTGTAATATTTCCATTATATAGAACCTACTGTAGCTTTCTTTGTGACCTAATATTTGATGGATTTTTGTAACTGTTCTATGTGCAGTTGAGAAGGAAGGCATGCATACTCACTATTATTAGGTCCTAAAGTTCCTTATAGATCAATGAGATCTATTTTATTGATTATGTTGTTTACTTTTTCTGTATCCTTATGTTTCTGCCACTTGATCTATTCTGCACTAGGAATGACCTGTTGAAGTTTCCTACTAGCAATCTATTTCTATCTGTATCATCTTGCATTTATAGTTCCTGCTTTTAAAAGATTTTTAAAGATTTATAAATGTTATACTTAACATTATGAAATTGGATTTTTTGCATTATAAGTTATCTATTTCTGTCACATTTAATTATTTTTGGCCTGAATTCTACTTTATTTGATATCAAGGATCAAAATCCCCACTTATTTGTTATTTCCGTTTGCCCATGTCTTTATTTTTAGCCTGTATGACTCAACTTGGATGTATCTCCATACACCATATATTTGAGTCTTGCTTTTAAGCCATATTGCAAATATTTTTCAGGTTTCCCTGATGGCTCCATGCCAATGCAGAAGACATCAGTTCGATCCCTAGTCCTGGAAGACCCCACATGCCACAGAGCAACTAAGCGCGTGTGCCACAACTGTTGAGCCTTTGCTGTAGAGCCTGGGTGCTGCAATTACTGAGCTCAGGTGCTGCAACTCCTGAAATGCGTGCACCCTAGAGGCCGTGCTCCACGATGAGAGAAGCCACCGCAATAAGAAGTTTGCACACTCAAACCAAGAGTAGCCCTCTCTGCAGCTAGAGAAAGCCCGTGTAGCAACAAAGACTCAGCACAACCAAAAATAAATAACTAAAATTATTTTTTTAAAGAAAATATTTTTCTTTTAGTAGGTGAGTTAAGCCCATTCACACTTTTTTTTAAAGCAAATGTACTGTCTAAGCCTATTCACACATTGATGAAGTGAAAGTGAAAGTCACTCAGTCATGTCCAACTCTTTGCAACCCCATGGACTGTAGTCCATGGAATTCTCCAGGCCAGGATACTGGAGTGGGTAGCCTTTCCCTTCTCCAAGGGATCTTCCC
>NW_011485572.1:16183-16674 GCF_000754665.1 Bison bison bison | reverse complement strand
CTGGAACTCTTACTTTCTGATTCCAAGTCCAGTGTCCTCTTTAATACACCACATCTCACACAGTCCACATGCAGATGGTCTCTGTCTTCTAAGGGAGGATATTTTCCAAACAGAAAAGCAAGTGTAATAAGAATGACTCTCTTAAGGAAGTAACAGGACAAAATATCTTAAATCAAATCTGTCCAAAAAATCTAGGGCCTGAGTCTAACACACCCATCCATCTATTGCCCTGGTTGTTCACATGTGCTATCTCCTCTGAGCATTTTGATTCCTTCACTTTTGTACTTCTATAGGTACTTCCCACATACTATCTCCTATAAACACATAGAGTCTTAGATTCATTAATTCAAAGGTTTTCCATTTGTGTGCATGCATGCAAAGTTGCATCAGCTGAGCCTGACTCTTTTCAACCCTATGGGCTGTAACCCTCCAGGCTCCTCCATCCATGGGATTCTCCAGCAAGAATACTGGAGTGGGTGGCCTTTCCCTTC
>NW_011485572.1:14566-16083 GCF_000754665.1 Bison bison bison | reverse complement strand
AACCAGTTCTGAGAATCCCCCTGAAGTAACTGAAAACACTTTGGGGCATGTCAGGACCAGTCCTGGGGAAGCACTGCTATTGATGTTCAAAGAATCTGTGTTACACACACCCATGGATAAAGAAAGCACAGGGGAGGCCAGCAGAGCTAACACTTCTGAGCAAGCCCAAACTAGCCTGTGAAAAAGGAAAGATATACCTGGTTGGAGAATTTCTTTTGAGGAATGAGGTCATCGTGCAGTCTAGAGCCTTTCTACAAGACACAAGAGCCCTTGGCAGCAGGAGGGAGTACCTTTGACAGTATTTCTGCAGGAACTTCCTTTTCTCCTCCACTGAAGCCTTGCCTCTCAAGTCTCCCTTGTCCTGATGTCCTCATAAATAGCACTGCCCCATTGCTCTGAGATCCTAAAGCTTGATGCTTTTCACTATTTTGTGCTCCCTTGGGTTATATCCACATTTCATGTCCTCATCCTGAGCATTTAAAGGAAGAATTAGCACCGATCCTTCATAAACTCTTCCAAAACATAGAAGAGAAGGGAACACTTCCTAATTCATTCTATTAGGCCAGTATTACCCTGACACCAAAACCAGATAAAGATATCACAAGAAAATTTATGAATATCCCTTAAGAATAGAGATATAGAAATCCTCAGCAAAATGCTAACAAACCAAATCCAGTAAATGTATAAAAAGGATTATACATCATGACCAAGTGGGAATTATTCCAAGAATGCAAAGTTGGTTTAGCATCTGAAATTTGACGTAACGTATCATTTTAATAAAATAAAGAACAAAAACTTCATAAGCATCTCAATAGATACAGAAAAAGCATTTGACAAAATGCAACAGCCTTTTTTGATAAAAACACTTGACAAACTAGGAATAGGAAGGAATTTCCTCAATCTAATAAAAGCCTCTCTCTCTCTCTCTCTCTCACACACACACACACACACAGAGCTACATCATATCTGACAGTGCAATATTAGATGCTCACTCCCTAAGATCAGAAACAAGACAAGAATGTTTATTCTTGCCACTCCATTCAACATTGCTCTCAGGAATACATGATCAACACACAGAAATCAATTGTATTTCTATACATTAACAATGAACTATTTGAAAGCTAATTTAACATTTAAAGTGGCATCAAAAAGAATGAAATACTGAGAAATCAATTTAACCAAAGAAGTACAAGACTTGGACATGTAAACTACAAAACATCAGTGAAAGAAACTAAAAGAGACCTGAGTAAATGGAAAGATATGAATTTCATGGATTGGAAGGCTTAAGATTTGGAAGATCACAATGCTCTTCAAATTGATATAAAAATTTAATGCAATCACTAACAATTTAAAATGCTTTTTTTTGCAGAAAAATTTGATCTGAAAATTCTCATGGAAACACAAAGGACAACCATTAAAAAGAATACATTTGAATCAGTTCTAATAAGGTGGATAAAACTGGAGCCTATTATACAGAGTGAAGTAAGCCAGAAAGAAAAACACCAATACAGTATACT
>NW_011485572.1:13973-14466 GCF_000754665.1 Bison bison bison | reverse complement strand
TCCTGCTCCAATGCACGAAAGTGAAAAGTGAAAGTGAAGTCACTCAAAACTTACTACAGAATTACAATAATCAAGGCAGTGTGTCACTGGTATAAAGGTAATATACAGATAAGTGGAATAAAATTGGGTGTCCAGAAATAAACTCTTACATTTATGGCCAATTGATTTTTGACAAGGGTGCCAAGACAATTCAATGTGGGAAAGAATAATCTTTTCAATGAATAGTGCTGCAAAACCTGAGTCTCCATATCCTAAGAATGAGTTCGTTCCCCTGTTACACACTAACACATGGTCATCACACCATAAACAAAAATTAAGTTGAAATGGACCAAATACTATATATAAGAATTAAAACTATAAAACTCTTGAATGAAAATATAGGAGTAAAGCTTGGACTTGGTTTAGGCAATGGTTTTCTTGGTATGACACCTAAAGCACAAGCAACAAAAGAAAAATAGATAAATTGCTTTCATCAAATTTTAAAACTTTCATG
>NW_011485572.1:11487-12683 GCF_000754665.1 Bison bison bison | reverse complement strand
AAGCACATGCAGTGTAAGGACCTTAATTGAATTCTTATTTGGGCAAACAGTAAAATAAAGCTGAGAAAATGGAGAAATTTTGAATATTGATTGGGTATTTGATTATATTAAAGAATTACTGCTAAATTTTTTAGGTACAACAATAAAATCATGGTTACATTTTCTTAAAGTTCTTATCTTTTAGAGATTAATACTAAAAATCTACCTGCAATGCAGGAGACTCAGGTTCAATTCCTACGTTAGGAAGACCCCTGGAGAATGGAAATGGCAACCCACTCCAGTATTCTTGCCTGGAAAATCTCAATCTGTGGGATCACAAAAGAGTCAGACATGATTGGGCGACTAAACAACAATAACAACTAAAGTATTTAAGGATGAAATAATACAGTGTCTGGGATTTGCTTCAAAATAACCCATGGATCAGCAAAAATAGATATAACAAAATTGGCCATGAGTCAATAATTGTTGAATTTTGATGATGGATATCAGGGAGCTCTTATGCTCTTCTTTCTATCTTGAAAATATTTGAAATTTTTCATAATAAACAGTCACCAGGCAGCCACTACTTATTCATACCTAATTAGCTATTTACTGCTTGAAAACACAGTGTTGTCAGATTTTCTAACTTTCTGAGAGAATTCAGAAATCCAGATCCTCATGTAAAATCTTTGGCATTTCATTGTTGGTTGATTTACTTAATTATAAGGCATAAAAAACAATCACACATGGAGCTTGCGTTCAGCTCACAACTCCCACTCTAAAAAAAGGTCCAATTTAGAATAATCAATAGAATTAATAGATTCTGAGGTCATCCATCATGAAAGTGATTTATTTTGAAAACATAATTAATATTGTGTATCTAATTTTTAAAAATTATGACCTATTTCAAAAAGGCACAAAGAATAATAAAACAATCACTCATGCACCTGCTATGCAGCCTTAACAAACCATAATATTTAGTTCTATTTCCTTCATAAAGAAATAAAATGTTATAGATACCATTAATGTCCTCTTTCTGCCTCTCCTCAATCTCATTCCCTCTGCCTCTCCAAAAAACACATCCTGAAGGTTGTGTCCATCTTTCCAACCAAATTTATAAAAATTCATTACAGTTATAAGTATTCATAAACAATAAATATGTTGCTTTTCTGTTTCCAGGTGTTAAATAAGCAGTTCATTTTTTTAAAAAAAGGAAG
>NW_011485572.1:10526-11387 GCF_000754665.1 Bison bison bison | reverse complement strand
AATCCCATGGACAGAGGAGCCTGGAAGGCTACAGTCCATGGGGTCACAAAGAGTCAGACACGACTGAGCGACTTCACTTCATAAAAGTCAAACACAGAGTTACCATATGATCCAGAAATTCTATCTTTAGGTATTATGCTCAGGAGAATTGAAAACATATGTCCACACAGAAACTTGTAATGAATGTTCATCATAACATTACTCATATAAGTTAAAAAGTAGAACTAACTCAAATGTCCATCAGCTGGTGAAAAGATAAGCAAACTATGGTATATGCATACAATGGAGCATTATATGGCCATCAAATTACATAAATTAACTGGTATGCATTAATGCATCAGTTGATCAACCTTGAAAACATTATGTGAAGTAAAAAATGCTAGATACAAAAGGCTATATATTGTAAAAGTTCCTCATATGAAATATCCAAATAGGCAAATCCATAGAGAAAGACTGTAGATTAATGGTTGCTGAGGGTTGGGGGCAGGGGAAATGGGTAGTGATTGTGAATGGGTTTCTTTTAGAGATGACATAAATGTGCTAGAATTAGTGGTAATCAATGTACAACTTGTGACTATATTAAAAGTCACTGAATTGTTACAATTCAAAGGGTGAAGTTTGTGGTATGTGAATTTTCTTTTAATAAACTATAAGCAAACATCTTTAATTATTTAAACTTAAATAAAATTAAAAATTCATTTCCTAAGTTGTACTAGTCACACTTCAAGTGCTCAATGGCCATGTTATGGCTAGTAGCTACCACACTGGATACACAGATATAGAACATTTTTTATTATCACAGATAATTTTATTGGACAGTGTGGATATAAGCTTTACTACAAGATCCCAGAGGTTTCAGAA
>NW_011485572.1:8247-10426 GCF_000754665.1 Bison bison bison | reverse complement strand
AAGCAACTTATTGCTTAGGTATACAAACATATATGCAAGCTAGACTGAAAAGCAAGAATATGATAAGAGGAAATACATGGTAAGAGTTACAACTGAGGAAGAAGGGAACAGGAATTCAAAGGTAACATGACAATGTTCTGTTTCTTAAACAGAGTGATATCAACATGAGTGTCCACTGCATGAAAATTCTTTTTATCTTATGCATGCTTTATAAATAGTCTTTTGTGTTCAATCAGTATTTAATAAAAAACCAATTTTTAAAAAATATTGATATACATCTATAATACTACCATGGAAATATGTCAACAACATATATGGTTAAATGATAATGCTGAAAACCTTTATACACTTATACACAACATTAGCTAAAATGTGTACCAAAATGTTAATAGTGATTGTGTCATATATTACATAGAATATACACAAATTGTTAATAGAGGAACTAGGCACAAAAATGTTCATAGTGCTTATGTATAATATTAAATAAAATATGCACCCAGTTTTAATCATAGTTATGTATAATATTAAATAAAATGTGCACCAAATTGTTAATACTAGTTATGTCCTAGGGAAAGTTTGACTGTCTTTAATTTTCTCTGTTCTATAGGGGATGCATTTTTTGTTATTTACCATCAGGAAAAAAATAAAACAAACAAAAAGAAAAAAATGTAATAACAAAGAATCATAAACTTGCAGGAAATATTCAAGTTATATTATACAGAGAAAAGACCAGGTGAATTAAAAGAGAAAAAGCTTGAGAGCAAAGCCAAAAAGGAGGGAGCCTTAAAGTAATCCAGGATTGAGATAAAATGTGATGGCCAAGGAACTGAAAAGACAGTTAGATTCAAAACTCTTCATGGAAGGGCTCCAGGGGCAATGAGACAAGTAGTAGTAGAAGAAAGTGCCTAAATCTAAGGGGTAAGGTACAAAGAGGGAAGGTATGCTTTTGTGTGCTTAGTCACTCAGTCATGTCCTACTCTTTGTGACCCCCTGGACTGTAGCCTGCCAGCTACCTCTGTCCATGGCGATTCTCCAGGCAAGAATACTAGAGTGGGTTACCATGCCCTTCTCCAGGGTATCTTCCCCACCCAGGGATCGAACCCATGTTTCCCACATTGCAGGTGGATTCTTTACCACTGAGCCACCAGGGAAGCCCCATATGCTTTTAGGGGGAGATAGGCGGGAGGTAGAAATTATATGTCTGAGATATAAGAGCAAACTTACTTCATTCTCCATAAATGAGAATATAGAGCAACTTGTCCAAGTTACTCAGCTGTCAAGTGATAGAAGTAGAATTCAAATCCCTGCTGTCCACATCCAGCGCCTTTGTGCTTAACTGCTACACACCTGTACCTCTTACTATCTGTTAAGCAATGTCCAGTTCCACTTCTTTGATATTCATGGTCAGGGGAGTTTAAAGGATATGTTAGTACCAAGGACAGAATACACAGTGCAATCCTTTGTGTGTGTGCGTGCTAAGTTGCTTCAGTCGTGTCTGACTCTTTGTGACCCCATGGACTGTAACCCACCAGGCTCCTGTGTCCATGGGATTTTCCAGGTAAGAGTACTTGATTGGGTGGCCAAGAAATAGCTGTTGAAACTAAAAATGAGTTCTCTGATAGTTTAAAAATGATACAAAGCATAGATCTGAAGAATAAATCTTAGAAAACAGACCCTTTTACTGCTGCTATTATCTTAACACAGTCAAGTGACTTGATAGAAGTGACAAGATTAAGAGAAAGACTTGAGTTCAAATTCCAGCTCTGTCACTAGCTAGGTGTTCTCAGGGAAAACTGCATATCTGTAAAATAGATGGTCATAATTACATGAAAATATATGTGAAGTACTTAGTATTATAGCAGTCAGATACTGGGTGTTCAATAGAATGCCACTTTGTTTTAAATCTTGTGTTAGAAATGGGAAGATCAGAGGCTGAGAAAGTAGTACTTAGTCACATAAACATATTTGTTGACACTCTAAAGAAATGTCCTCTTTCCTGATATTGTTGAAATTCCAAAGAAATGTCCTCTTTCCTGATATTTTTATAAAAGTTCTCCATTTCTTATAGCAAGTTAATCTCTCCCTTGCCACCCAGTTACCAAATTATGCATCACTTTACTCATTTATGCATGCTAAGTCACTTCAAACATATCCCACTCTTCATGACTCTATGGACTGT
>NW_011485572.1:6313-6862 GCF_000754665.1 Bison bison bison | reverse complement strand
AGGGAACTGATTACTGGCTAGACTGGTCTCTCCCCTTTTGACTCCCCTTCTTCTGCTCCTGGTCACCTCTATCTGCCTCCTCCTTCTGCTTTTCTCCATGTAACTCTGTGAACCTCTCTGGGTGTCCCTCACTATGGAGAATCTTTTCACCATTAACCTAGGTGTTTTATTATCTGTGCTGTATGGATGGAGAAGTCTTGAGGATACTGTAAGAATAAGACTGAAAGCCAGAGGCAAGAGGCTTAAATCTAAAACTTGAGAACACCAGAAAACTCCTGATTCCAGGGAGCATTAATCAACAAGACCTCATCCAAAAGCACCCATACCTACACTGAAATCAAGCTCCACCCATGAGCCAACGAGTTCCAGAACAAGACATACCACGCTAATTCTCCAGCAACACAGGAACATAGCCATGAGCACTAAAATACAGGCTGCCCAAAGTCATGCCAAACCCATAGACACCCCAAAACTCACCACTGGACACTTCATTGCACTCCAGAGAGAAGAGATCCAGCTCCACCCACAAGAACACAGATGCAAGCTCCC
>NW_011485572.1:4590-5086 GCF_000754665.1 Bison bison bison | reverse complement strand
ATAATTACCTTAAATGTAAATGGGTTGAATGCCCCAACCAAAAGACAAAGACTGGTTGAATGGATACAAAAACAAGACCCCTATATATGCTGTCTACAAGAGACCCACCTCAAACCAAGGGACACATACAGACTGAGAGTGAAGGACTGGGAAAACATATTTCATGCAAATGGAGACCAAAAGAAAGCAGGAGTAGCAATACTCCTATCAGATAAAATAGACTTTGAAATAAAGGCCTTGAAAAGAGACAAAGAAGGACACTACATAATGATCAGAGGATAAATCCAAGAAGAAGATATAACAATTATAAACATATATGCACCCAACATAAGAGCACTGCAATATGTAAGGCAAATGCTAACAAGTATGAAAGGGGACATTAACAGTAACACAATAATAGTGGGAGACATTAATACCCCACTCACATCTATGGATAGATCAACCAAACAGAAAATTAGCAAGGAAACACAAACTTTAAATGATACAATGGACCATT
>NW_011485572.1:0-890 GCF_000754665.1 Bison bison bison | reverse complement strand
GTGACCCCATGGACTGTAGTCTGCCAGGTTCTTTCTGTCCATGGAATTTTCCTGGCAAGAATACTGGAGTGGGTTGCCATTTCCTTCTCCAAGGGATCTTCCCACCCAGGGATCGAACCCACATCTCCTGCATTGCCAGATGCATTCTTTACTGCTGAGCCACCAGGGAAACCCATTTTAGGCCTTAGGGGAACTCAGTAAAGCTAAAGCCCATGATAAGTTGATATAGAACAAAATAAGACAGCTGTGGGGCTAAGGGAAGATGCTATGTACATGCAGTGTATTTAAATGTACAGAAAAAGATATGTGTTTCCATTTCTGACAATATTAGACAGTAGATATTCTTTAAAATACACCACTAGTGGACATAGATAAAGCCTGGATGTGTATGAAGTCCTAGAATAGCAAGGGAGGTTTCCTTGAGCTGGTCTTTGGATACCTCTCTAGTATCTTTCCACACCATCTGTGCCCAGCACATTATTTACCAGCAATATCAGTGAGACTTGCAACAAGACTCAAAAACCCCATTTTTTTCCCAATCCTTCTGTCCTCCATCCCTCTCTCCTCCTTGGCAACCCCAACTGTGTTCTCTGTGCCCATGAGTCTGTTTTTGTCTCATAGATATGCTCATTTGTGTCATATTTTAGATTCCACATATAAGTGATATCATATGATATTTGTCTTTGCCTTATTTCACTCAGTATGATGATCTCTAGATCTATCCATGGTGCTGCAAAAGACATTATTTCATTCTTTTTATAGCTGAGTAGCATTCCATTGTATATATGGACCACATCTTCTTTATCCATTCATCTGTTGATGGATATTTAGGTTATTTCCATGTCTTAGCTATTGTAAATAGTGCTGCTATGAACACTGGGGTATATGTG
>NW_011485571.1:13378-14107 GCF_000754665.1 Bison bison bison | reverse complement strand
CTGTGGGGAGGAAGTCATTAGCAATGTTCAGCTACCACCCCAGGACACACAGCCTTGAATAAACTCATTTGTATAACGCAGGTACTCACCAAGGGCATACAGGAACAAAGAATACTTTGCTCACCTATCTCTTTCCCTATTTTGTCCTACATGGTCCTCAAGTTTTTTATGTAAGAGATTCATGATGTAATTATCATGTTACTCATGATATCAAGATATCAAGTTTCTCGTGTTCCTTTCTTACCTATTTCTAAGTTCAGGCTATGTGCAGAAGTATTAATGTCACAGTTTGGGTTTCCAGAGCACAGAATTTGAGACAGAAATTAGCATGCCAAGACCTTTATTATGGAGTATTTTAGAAGTTCATCTTGTGAAAGGGAGGGGAAGAAATCTGGAGTCAGGCAGAAGGAGAAACTGGGCTGTGCTGCCAATTCATCAAAGGTTCAGCCAGTCCCACAGGTATCTGTGGAGCTGGGGTAGCCTTCCATGCTGTCTCATGTTAGGACGAGGGGGGCTGAACCTTCAGACTACATGTGGAGGGAGAGAAGATCTTGAACAAGGCAGTTTTCTTCAGTTGGAGGCAATCTCCAGAGAGAGAGCTGAAGATTGTCCTACAGGCAACATTTCCAATAGCTGGGGGAGTAAGAGCTTTGTTCCTGAAGTGAAATCTGCCCACCATGGCAACCACCATGGTTGAGTTTCCCAAAAGACTGCACTCTAGAGAATGGT
>NW_011485571.1:12384-13122 GCF_000754665.1 Bison bison bison | reverse complement strand
GGACTGTGCCCTTCCAGGCTCCTCTGTCCATGGGATTCTCCAGGCAAGAATATTAGAATGGGTAGCCATTTCTTTCTCCAGGGGATCTTCCTGACCCAGGGATTAAACCCGGGTCTCCTGCATTGCACACAGATTCTTTACTGTCTGAGCCACCAGACTGGTCAATAAACATTTATTTAAAGAATGAGTAAAGCAATCTCAGAAACACCACTCCCCTACTCAACCACGGTGAAGAAAAAAAGGTAGTGTTGGAGAATTACTGGGAAAAGACTATTTCTTGACTTTACTGTTTTTATTTATGACTTATTTTAAATGTCCTGGGTGATGACTTTTTTGCTTGATCACTAGGAAGATACATATGGTTAAACTCATTAAGCAGTAATCACACTGACTCCTACCTCTTATGATGGCGTCCATTTCATATTGTGTTCCAGAAATGGTAAATTAAAATCCTGCTTTGGATTTAGCCCTTGCTCACTGTACTGTCTGCTTTTCCTATGGGTGACCAGTAACCATTGGTGAAGGTCAAGGTATATGTCTCTGACATTAATGATATTTTCAAAGCCTGCTATTTCAACAATGAAAACAAATAAGAAAGATAGAAACAAAAATGTCCTTTGAGTGCATAGTATCTAAATGCTGTTGGGTGTTATTTGTTAGACAACAGATGAGCCTTGTGAACAAGAAACTTCTAAACTGAAACATTCCCCATGGAGAGCTCTCATCAGTTTCTTTGTC
>NW_011485571.1:11414-12284 GCF_000754665.1 Bison bison bison | reverse complement strand
GTTCTACCTATACTCTACGCCTTGGTTTTCAGTCGTCTGGAAGAAATTACCCTGCCACGACTGCATTGATGCTCCAGGCTTGACACTGAGCAACATAACAAGGGCACAATGTTCTTTAGAAACACAAAGTGGAAATAGGCCAAACTGAAAACCTGTGTCATTTCTCTTGAAACTATTCCAAACATTCTCCCAAGGTCCTTACCAACACATGAATCTCAAAATCACCAAGATTCTACTCAGTGGCCATCACCCATTTGCTCACACACACATAAAGAGATGGGCGACACCTGTAAGATACTGCTGAGCATTCAAAGCATTGTTTAAGCATTTTCCTTTGCTGCTGCTGTTGCCACTGCCGTGAATGCTGAGAAATTCTCATTTTATTCCTGTAGCCAGGCTGTACTCCTGACGCTGACTCACAAGAACAAAGTACAATCTGTTTATTAATAGGTTACAATATCCTAGACTAAGGAAATACCTATAATCCAAAATTGGAGCCTGGGCTTTCACTTCAGACCACAGGACATTAAATAATTCCCCAAACATCCTCTGAAGCTGGTCTTTCAGACAGATAATAAAAACAAAGAAGATAATTTGACTCTTCACAAAGTATAAGGGTATTTGCAATATATACTAAATGCCCAAACTTCTTACCACAAAATTTGGCTTTAAATTACCAGGAACCATTCATGTCTAGAATTTTTAGTTATAGAAATTTCCAACATCCTGGTCTTTTATAAGTTAAGATCTAATTTCTGAGTCAAGTTCAGTTAAGGTAATTGTATGGCTGCTGCTGCTGCTAAGTCGCTCAGTCGTGTCCGACTCTTCATGACCCCATGGACTGCAGCCTACCAGGCTCCTCCATCCATG
>NW_011485571.1:9375-9719 GCF_000754665.1 Bison bison bison | reverse complement strand
GTCCTTGTTGAGCTACTGTGAGCAGTTAACCAACTCATTTAATCTTCAAAACAGCCCCAGTGGGGCAGATATTATTATGATCTCTATTTTATGAATAAAGAAACTGAAGTTCAAAATGGTTAGGTAAAATTTCAAGGATGAACAGCTAGCAATTGTGGAACTGGTATTCAGACCCAAGCGATCTGACTCCAGGGTCGGAGTCTTAACTTCTAAATTGCGCTGCAACAAAAAACAAATGGAAGAATTGGCCATTTGAAGTTCAAAAATAGGTGTTGAAGACCTCTTTACTCAAATGAATCCCTAATCTCATTCACTGAGCTTCTAATTCAAGCCTCTTCCTCCAC
>NW_011485571.1:6236-9275 GCF_000754665.1 Bison bison bison | reverse complement strand
ACTCCTAAGTGGGTCTGGATGCTGACAGGAATTAAAGGGTATTCGCATGATTTTAAAATTTTTAATTAAGGAACTGTTTACAAGGTTGGGCAGAATTAAGAGAATGCAACAGGAAATGATGAAGCACTCCAAGCACTCCTGTGATCCCCAGAGCTGAATGAGCAAGAGGAGGGAGCAGTTACCAGAACCTGGGAAGACCTGTGGCTATAGGAGAGGATCAATGGGTAGGAGCCATGGCTATCAGCAGAGAAATGGAACCTTACCAAACTTTGACCTTGACAGGGAGGTAACTCTGGGTATAAATATCCTAACCTCTCTCATTCTCTTCCTGCCCTCTGTTCTCTTGCAAGTGCTTGCTGTTGGCCAAAATCAACCAGAACATAGGCAAAAGGGTGCATTGTTGCAGCTCATACAACTCAGTTCCTGGGGAAGAGAGCAGAAGAGAGGAAGCATGGATCTAAAGACTCAAGTGCAGAATATCCATGACACTGTTCTGCCAAGGTCCCCAAAGGCAGGAAAATGTGATTTTTTGAAAACATAAAACAGTGAAATTGGAACACAAGAAAGGAAGTCAAGAGAGGAAACTGGAAGTGAACTAAAAATTCTGAAACCCTGGAACATGGAAAACTGATAAAATTTATTTATGGAAAAAATAACTGGGAACCAGAAACTTAAAGTATCAGTGCAAGTATATAGGTAGGTTTAGTTGCTGTGTCTGACTTTTGCAACCCCACGGACTGTAGCCTGCCAGGTTCCTCTGTCCATGGGATTTCCCAGGCAAGAACACTGGAGTAAGGTGCCATTTTCTTCTCCAGGGGATCTTCCTGACCCAGGGATCAAACCCAGGTCTCCTGCATTGCAGGCAGATTCTTTACCAACTGAGCCACCAGGGAAGCCTATGTAACTATCTTCAAGGGTTTAAGATGAGCGTTAACTAATTTTAAGACTGAAAAACGCTCTAAGGTACTTCATTAGAGAATTGTCTTAGGTACACACTGTCAGTGGGTTTTCACTACCTGCCCCCCATTGTTATGTAGGGCGTCAATCTTTTAAAAGAAAAAGGTAAGTGATTTGGCCAGCAAAACCAAGTTTGTTTGGGAATAGCATAAGAATTGCAACTGGGGGCAACCAAACTATGGCAAATGATAGGCAAGCCCAGAGAACAGAGGACAGTGTTCTTCTACAGAGGAAAGGAGGAAGTTGGGAGGGGTTGTTTTGAACAAAAGTTCATTGGAGGAAAATGAGAGTTTGAAGTAGTGATGGTTTCTCATTGGCTGCAGGCAAGATTACCTTGCTGTTGGCTGCCAAGAGAAAATGTCCCTTATTCCTGCAGGACTATGCAAGTTTTTTTGAATAGTACATACATGAGAACCTTCCCTTCATGGCTTACAACCTCCAATTCTGAGTTAGATTTCCTTAACACATTTGTCAGAGAAGGCAATGGCACCCCACTCCAGTACTCTTTCCTGGAAAATCCCATGGACGGAGGAGCCTGGTGGGCTGCAGTCCATGGAGTTGCTGAGGGTCGGACAAGACTGAGCGACTTCACTTTTCACTTTCATGCCTTGGAGAAGGAAATGGCAACCACTCCAGTGTTCTTGCCTGGAGAATCCCAGCGACAGGGGAGCCTGGTGGGCTGCCATCTCTGGGGTTGCACAAAGTCAGACACAACTGAAGTGACTTAGCAGCAGCAACACATTTGCACAAGAGCATAGGTAGTGGATACGGCATCAGGCTAAATATGAACTGCCATCCAAGAATCACTAGAAATTTGAAGAAGGTCATATTTGGGTTAATGGTTCAGTGGGCAAAGAATCCGCCTACAGTGCAGGAGACATAGGAGACTCAGGTTTGATCCCTGGGTCGGGAAGATCCCCTGAAGAAGGAAATGGCAAGTCACTCCAGTATTCTTGCCTGGGAAATCCCACAGACAGAGGAGCCTGCTGGGCTACAGCCCATGGGGTTGCAAAGGGTTGGACACAACTAAGTGACAAGGCATATACACATGTTATGAAAAAACAAAGATGAACAAATAGAACTGGACTAAAAGGAAATGGGCATAATTAAATGAAGAGAGAAAAACATTTTTCCAGAATCAAGTGAATAGTCAGATTCTTCTCTGCATGCAGACGTCCCCCTGAGAATCAAACTCATTTTCAAATGCCAGCTGGACACACAGCAATGCGGAGTCCTAAAATAGCTGGCTTTTTCCATCCCCAAACATTTTATCATTCCTGAGTTCTTAATCTCCATCCACAACACAACCATCCATGCAATTTCTAGGATGATAAGTCTCACTTTACTTTTTTTCTATTTCTCACCCCTACTTTAAGTCTCATCTCTAACCCCCATTGATTTCATTTCAGAAATGCCTCTTAAAATACAATTTCCATCTCAGTTCCCATGATCCCAATAAGGGATGTCTTTCATTGTCTTTAATCTGAACTTTGTCAACCGCACTTGTGTCAGTCAGGGTTCTGACAGAGAAACAGAACTAATAGGAGAGAGATGTGCTGATTGTGGGAAACTGACAAATCTAAAATACAAAGGGCAGGCCAGTAGGCTGCAACCCTTAGGTGGTGAGCATCTGCTGCCATTCACAGGCAGAATTTCTTCTTCTTTATGAATAACTCAGTTTGCCCCTTAAGGCCTTTCAACTGATTAAGCCAGGCCCACCCGGATCACCTAAAATCATCTCCTCTACTTAAAGTTAATTGATTAGAGATGTTAATCATGTCTAGAAAATCACTGGGGACTATAGCCTAATCAAGTTGATACATAAAGCTGACCATCACAGCTCCTCACTGCTTCCTCCCTCTCAACAGCTCTTTCTCTCCCCTTCATCCTGTGTAACAATTGATGTCAAGCGAGGAGCCACATCAGAATCTCCTGGAGGCTTATACACACACACATATACACACAAACACATACACTACTATTCCCACCATATGGCTCCAGGGTTATCTATCTCCAATGCCTATCTAATTATACTACTTTAAAATCTGGGAACCTCCCTGGGGATCCAGTGGCTAAGATTCT
>NW_011485571.1:2480-5997 GCF_000754665.1 Bison bison bison | reverse complement strand
CAGCTCCTGCATTGGCAGGTGGATTCTTTACCACTGAGACACCAGGGAAGCCCATACACATTATATACTCTTTCTTTATATTCTTTTCCATTACCTTGTATCCCAGGATCTTGAATATAGTTCCCTGTGCCATACAGTAAGACCTGGTTGTTTATCCAATCAGGGTCTGCTTTTGGGTGTGGTGGAAGACAATATAAACCAAGACAGTAGGCTAGACATGCATAATAGTGGTGAGAAGGAGAAGTCTAAAAGAAGAAGCATTCCATAATATAATGAGGTGGGAAGGTCAACATAACCCTGTTTATTGGAGTCTGTGGGACAGGAGAGAGGGCCTACCCACCTTCCTCTGGGTATGTTCAGCCCAGCTGGACCCAAGACCTTAACAGAAGAAACCATATAGATGATTCGACTGAACTATTTACCTGACCCAACTTTCACTTAATTTATAATTCTACCGTAGAAAAATGTAGATAGAATTGGGGTTTAACTCTAAGAAATTTATGTTAAACAGACTCAAAACCTAACTTGATAGAGCTGAGCCATAAAAATATTGTTCCTGTAAATAAACAGCAACTTTTCCTTTCTCATCTGAAGTCAGATGGAGAGGAAATAAATTAGAAGGTGGCGAACGTACTGCATCCCAACCATTGTTTACAGCTCTCTTTACTTAGCTATTCTAAATCATGCATTGCCACTAAGGGCCATAAAGATATCACATTTTCCACGCAGCAAGAGAAATGAGAGGTGAGGGAGGAGAATGTTATTTTGCAGGAAGGGGAACAGAGCTCTAGAGATTTATCTGGGCCTGCAATGGAGCAACTGGCTGGCCAGGAAGTTTGCATTCAGAGCATCAGAATTCCAGGCATTTGCTTAAGCTAGAAGGCCCAGAAACGGATGAGCTGCCAAGCCTTCTGAAAACACAGTCACAGCCAGATCCCTCGTATCTTCCAGTTAAGTGATGTCACCCAGCTCTTCCCCACCGAGAAATGTTTAGGTATGTGGCTGCTAGCAATCTCCAACCAAGACTTTTCTGAAAGATTGGTATTAATAAAAATTCAGTTAAAACCATGGACACATTGAAATAGCATCTACTATGTGTAGGCAGTGTAGTAGTAGAAGGTGTGCGACATCCACGGGTGTCTAGGTGGTTAAGGAAGCTTTCCATGAGGAGAGTGCTTACCTCCTCTGTCCCAAAGTCTTGGCAGCAATGGCAATTCTTGGACTTTCTTTTGGAATTAGCTATATTAAATGACTCTTGGAGAGGGAAATGGCCACCCACTCCAGTATCCTTGCCTGGGAAATCCCATGGACAAAGGAGCCTGGTGGGCTACAGTCCATGGAGTAACAAGAGTTGGACACGACTGAGCAACTCAACAACAAGACCTAGAGGGATTAATTAATAGAGGACTTTATGAAGAAAACCAAAGGTTCATTCAAATAATTGAATCCACCTTTAGTAACAATTAAAATATATGTGTTCCTCTATATATTCATGTGATAATATAAAAATCCTAGTCTTGTTCATGCTGTGTATATTTGTGATATGTTCATCTAAAACTGAGAACTATCATAGCTTGATCACTTTGTATGGGCCAAGTACCATGCTAAGCATTTTGTATTCATGAACTGAGCTAATACTAACAAAACTCTTCGTGGTATTTATTATGATCATCATTTTGAAAAATAAGACAATGAAGCTCAGAGACATAAATCAACTTGCCCACTGACACACAGCCAAGAAGTGATAGAGATTGGATTTGAACCCATAAACAGTGATTCAAAAGCCCATGCTCTTAATTACTATATTAAAAAATTAATTTCCATGCTCTCTTCACATTATTTAACTAGATGCATAGGCTTGATATTAGAGATTTACTTAATCTTTGAAATGAGATTATAAGCCCCTCAATAGAAAATACCTATTCATTCTTTTCTAATTAATTACCAGGCATTATTGAACTTTTGTTAGATATAGACAACACTAAACCATGTACCCAGGAAACAAAGGCACCTAGAACAGAAAGCCTTACTTACACTGAATTTTATTTATATCTATCTATATCTACATCTACACCTATACTTGTATCTGTGTTGTTAACCACAGAAACTAGAGTAACTCACATAGAGTTGGCAGGAAATGGTCAAGCAACAAAACTTAGGTTCCCGGGGCCAAGGAAGATGTTAAATGCTTAAAGACCTCCATTCTGAAAGCACTTCATAAGTCCAATTATTTGTAAGTTCAACAAAGCTAGCCTAGGTACCCAACTAACACAATCAACTATATAGTACCGTACAATATTACTGTACTATAATAGGTTGATAATACATGTCACAGAAATAATACATAAAACAAACAAACAATCACAGTAAAGTACACAAAAGCACAGTCACTTGTAGAGGATACATACACATGACAATGTACGCCAGACACGTGAACTAACTTACATGATTGGACATGCAAACACACGCTTGCATCTTTGAAAGTTTGTAACTTGAAAGATCATGTGTAGGGGACTTACTATATATCATAAAGGAGGCATTTCTGGGTAGTAGGGAGATGTTTTGATGTGGCACTATAGAGAAATTAGACAGTATATTTGTTAAATATTGTCGCTCTGGAATCAGACAAACCTTGTTTCAAGCCATGGCTTCAACAGTGAGATCTTAGACAAACTACTTAACACCTCTGTATTAGAGCTGCTATAACAAGGGACTTCCCTGGTGGCTCAATGGTAAAGAATCCACCTGGCAATGGAGGAGACACAGGATCAATCCCTGGGTCGGGAAGATCCCCTGGCCTAAGAAATGGCAACCCACTCCAGTATTCCTGCCTGGGAAATCCCATGGACATAGGAGCCTGGAAGGCAGCAGTCCATGGGGTCACAAAAGAGTTGGACACAACTTAGCAACTGAGCTGCTATAACAAATTATCACTAACTGGGTGGCTCAAAATAACAAGTTTCTTCTTTAATAATTCAGGAGGCCACAAATCCTAAATCAAGCTGTTGGATGGGTTGGTTCTTTTCTGAAGGCTCTGAGGAAAAAATGGCCCCATGCCCCTCTCTTGACTGGAGTTTGCTGGCAATGCTTAGTGTTCCTTGACATCACTCCAATCTCTGCCTCTGTTTTTACAGGGACTCTTCTCTCTGGGTCTCTGTGTGCCCTCTCCTTCTATAATGACTTGGGTCCTTGGACTAGAGGCCCATTCTACTCTTATGTGATCTCATCTAAACGAATTACATTTGCAAAGACCCTATTTCCAAATTAAGTCACATTCTGTAGTTCTGGGTGGACATGAATTTGGGGGTCACACTATTCAACCTACTACATCCTCTAAGCCTCAGTTTCCTCACCTGTAAAATGTGGATAACAGTGTGCTTCTCTTTTGAAGCTACTGTAAAAAAATTAAGTGAAAAATACATGTATAGTCCCGGTACATAATAAGATGTCAATAAATTTTAATTATAAATAACAGCTCTAAAACCTTAATGACCAGCCCAAAATATCTTCCTGCCAT
>NW_011485571.1:1515-2380 GCF_000754665.1 Bison bison bison | reverse complement strand
TCCTGCCATAGACAGAGCAGGCTCTATGGCCACTGTGAGCAGAGTAAAGGTCTAAGGCAGACAGATAGAGGAAATGGAGATGACAAGTAGCTGGTTGTATTCTATATATTTACTTTATTTCAGTGTGTCCTAGAAAGAGTTTCTGTACTGCATGAGCTAGAGGACAAACCATTTCAAAACAGGAATAGCAAAGTGATCTAAGTAAGGCATTGGTCAACTGTACAAGTATAATGACTGCACAATTGCAGACAGACCAGTCAAATTCTCTACAATTAATATAATAGCTCTTTTATAAAGAAGGGGCCAATTTGGACTGGCATGGGTTACAGAATACAAAAGAACCACAAGAAGAGAATGTAAGTGACTGGGTGTTTCAGTTATCTATTACTATGGAACAATCCATGTCAAAGTTTGAAAGTGAAAGTGTTAGTCACTCAGCACTCTTTTCAACCCCATGGACTGTAACCCACCAGGCTCCTCTGTCCATGGGATTCCTCAGGCAAGAATACTGGACTGGGTAGTCATTCCTTTCTCCAGGGATTCTTCCCGACCAAGAGATAGAATCCGGATCTTCTGCATTGCAGGCAAATTCTTTACCAACTGAGCCATGAGGGAAGCCCAGGCGGCTTAAAACAACCACAATCATTTATTCTCTAAAAGAAATTGTGTAAAACTGGCATTAGTTCTTTAAATGTTTGGTAGAATTCGCCAATGAAACCATCTAGGCCGGAAGATTGCTGTTTTGGGAAGCTTTCAATTACAAATTCAATTTCTTTAATAGGTTACAGATCTATTCCTATTGTCTATTTCATCTTGGTGATAAATAGTTTGTGCGTTTTGAGGAATTGGTTCATCTCAACTGTTG
>NW_011485571.1:0-1415 GCF_000754665.1 Bison bison bison | reverse complement strand
TATATGATTTCAGTTCTTTTAAATTTGTTGAGGTATGATTAATTGCCTAAGATACGGTCTATCTTGGCCATGCGAAATGTTCTGTGGACACTTGAAAAATGTGTATTCTATTATTACTCAGTCAAGTGTTCTATTAAATCTTGGTTGATGATGTTTTTCAGTTCTACATGCTTGCCATTTTTCTCTCTAGTAATTCGATCAATTTTTGTGAGTGGACTGTTGAAGTCCCCAGTTATAAATACATGTGTGCTCAGTTGCTTCAGTTGTCTCTGACTCTTTTGTGACCCCATGGACTGTAGCCTGCCAGGATCCTCTGTCCATGGTGATTCTCCAGGCAAGAATACTGGAGTAGGTTGCCATTTCTTTCTCCAAAAACTATAGAATTATAATTATATAAAATTAATACAATTATATAAAATTATTATAATTACAGGTTTACCTAAATTTCCCTACGACTCTGTCAGATTTTGCTTCACATATTTTGAAGCTCTGTTGTTTTGTTAGGTAGGTAGTCAGACATGAGTGGGTCCCCGGCCTAACCTGGACAGGGTCATCTTTCCCTCCCTCACCTGAATACTGGTGTCCAGATCACACCAGAGATCCTCCCTTTTTGTGGTCAAAGACCACGAAGTTGCCAGCCTTATCAGTACTAAGCAAGCTAAAACCCACCAGCACAAGTTGGTGCAAGTGAACCAAGACCTAAACAAAATAACCTGGGGTTCATTGTGCCAAATTTGTAATAAATGAGCATTTTGGTTTTTGCACCCCCGCCCCTGTAGGTTTCACTTGGGTGATTGTGGGTAAGTGCCTGTGCACAAAGAAAAAAGTTATACAAACTAAAGTTACCAACTTGTCAAAACAACGATGCAGGACACAGGAAGGCACGTTCCACCACTCTGAAAAAAACCAGCCCTGCCAACATTGTGGGACTGCTTCTGGTTTCCAGACAGCACACTCTCGTCCTTTCTTGGGAGTTTACTTTCATTTTGCTTAATAACACTCTTGTTACTTAAAACTACTCTGTGTATCTCATCTGAATTCTTTCCCTCAAGAGAACAAGAACAGAGGAAATTGCCATTCTGCTGGTAACACTATTATACTTACATATATAGGATCATTATGTCTTTTTAGTGGATTGATTATTTTATCATTAGGTAATGCCCTTCTTTGTCTTGGTAATTTTCTTTGCTCTGAAGTTTACTTATTATATTAATATAGATACTCCTATTTTTTTAATTAATGAATACATGCTCTAACTTTTCTATCTTCTTACTTTCAACCCATCTATGCTGTTATATTTAGAGTTTCCAAGGTAGCTCAATGGTAAAGAATCTGCCTGCCAATACAGGAGATGCAGGAGACATGGGTTTGATCCTTGGGTTGGGAAGATCCCTTGAGAAGGAAATGGCAACCCA
>NW_011485570.1:15192-15896 GCF_000754665.1 Bison bison bison | reverse complement strand
GCCTGTTTTTCCAGGTATTTCTTGACTTCCTACTTTTGCATTCCACTCCCCTATAACGAAAAGGACATCTCTTTTGGGTGTTCATTCTAGTAGGTCTTGTAAGTCTTCATAGAACCATTCAACTTCAACTTCTTCAGCATTACTCGTAGGGGCATAGACTTGGATTACTGTGATATTGAATGGTTTGCCTTGGAAATGAACAGAGATCTTTCTGTAATTTTTGAGATTGCATCCAAGTACTGCATTTCAGACTCTTTTGTTGACTATGATGGCTACTCCACTTCATCCAAGGTATTCTTGCCCATAGTAATAGATATAATGGTTATCTGAGTTAAATTCACCCTTTCCAGTCCGTTTTAGGCTGCTGATTCCTAAAATGTTGATGTCCACTCTTGCCATCTCCTGTTTGACCACTTCAAATTTGCCTTGACTCATGGACCTAACATGCCAGGCTCCTATGAAATTTTGCTCTTTACAGTATTGGACTTTACTTCCATCACCTGCCACATCCACAACTTGGTGTTGTTTTTGCTTGGCTCTGTCTCTTCATTCTTTCTCAAGTTATTTCTCAATGATCTCCGGTAGCATATTGGGCACCTACCAACCTGGGGAGTTCGTCTTTCAGTGCCTTATCTTTTTGCCTTTTCATACTGTTCATGGAGTTCTCAAGGTAAGAATACTGAAGTGATTTGCCATTCCCTTCT
>NW_011485570.1:14422-15092 GCF_000754665.1 Bison bison bison | reverse complement strand
CTGAGCATCTCTGGCATATGTGGGGTTTGATACTAAACATGATTTTGCCCCTCCTACTGTCTTTCTGGGTCTTTTCCTTTGCCCTTGGAAGTGGAATATCTCCTCAAAGTCACTCCAGCACCACGCAGCTGCCACTCCATTGCTGTACATCCACCCCTCCAGCGGCTATCATCTTATATTAACAAGGGCAATAGATAAATGCCAAAACAACAGAACAGTCTCACATATTCAATGATGTAGCTAAAGTAAAACCATAAAATACTTATTTAATCAGAAAACCAAAGAAAATATAACAATAAAATAAAAGATGGGAAAATAAAAAACATCAAGCATGAAGCTCAATTTAAGACTGATAATACCAATTATTGCAATAATTGTAAATGGACAAACATAAACCCAGATACTAGGAACTGTCATTTTGTGAAGAAAAGTCAAACAAGCACAACAAAACAGTGCTTACAAGAAACAAACAGAAAAATGCATGCCATGTATATAAAAATGTGTCAGGAGAAAATATTGGATAATATATATCATTCAGACACAAATGTAAGGAAAATTGGAGTGGGCATGTTAATATCAGAAAACATAGATTTTATAACATGAAGCTGAAAGGAAAATTCCATAGCTATAAAATCTCAATTCATCAAGAGGAAAATTTAAAAACCTAAAT
>NW_011485570.1:10792-11554 GCF_000754665.1 Bison bison bison | reverse complement strand
TGGGGCATAGGCTTGGATTCCTGTAATATTGAATGGTTTGCCTTGGAAATGAACAGAGATCATTCTGTCATTTTTGAGATTGCATCCAAGTACTGCATTTCAGACTCTTTAGTTGACCATGATGGCTACTCCATTTCTTCTAAGGGTTTCCTGCCCGCAGTAGTAGATATAATGGTCATTTGAGTTAAATTCACCTGTTCCTGTCCATTTTAGTTTGCTGATTCCTAAAATGTTGACGTTCACTCTTGCCATCTCCTGTTTGACCACTTCCAATGTGCCTTGATTCATGGACTTGACATTCCAGGTTCCTATGCAATATTGCTCTTTACAGCATCAGACCTTGCTTCTATCACCAGTCACATCCACAGCTGGGTATTGTTTTTTGCTTTGGCTTCATCCTTTCATTCTTTCTGGAGTTTTTTCTCCACTGATCTGCAGTAGCATATTGGGCACCTAATGACCTAGGGAGTTCCTCTTTCAGTATCCTATCATTTTGCCTTTTCATACTGTTCATGGGGTTCTCAAGGCAAGAATACTGAAGTTGTTTGCCATTACCTTCTCCAGTCGACCACATTCTGTCACACCTCTCCACCATGACCCGTCCATCTTGGGTGCCCCCACAGGCATGGCTTAGTTTCATTGAGTTAGACAAGGCTGTGGTCCTAGTGTGATTAGATTGACTAGTTTTCTGTGAGTATGGTTTCAGTGTGTTTGCCCTCTGATGCCCTCTTGCAACACCTACCATCTTACTTGGATTTCTCT
>NW_011485570.1:9158-10692 GCF_000754665.1 Bison bison bison | reverse complement strand
GCTGCTCCAGCAAAGCACACCCGCTGCTCCTTACCTTGGACAAGGGGTATCTCCTCACCACCACCCCTCCTGACCTTGAACGTGGAATAGCTCCTCTAGGCCCTCCTGAACCGGCACAGCCATCGCTCCTTGGACGTGGGGTTGCTCCTCCTGGCCGCTGACCCTGGCCTCGAGTGTGGGGTTGCTCCTCTCAGTCGTTCCTGTGCTGTCACAGCCTGGCAGTCTCGGCCACCACTCCTGACCTCGGACGTGGGGTAACTCCTCTTGGCCGCGCTATGTGCACCATCGCAGCTGCCTGCACTATGTGCGCTGCTGCAGCCACCTGCACTCTGTGCACCATCACAGCCACCCACTCTATGTGCGCTGTTGCAGCACTAATGAAAAATTATCAAAATGTATCTAACAAGAACTAATAGAATGAAATAGATTAATAGAAAATGAAAATCATAACTAAGTAAATATAAATTTTATAAAATTTTAAGTTTTTTTAAAAAAAGTCAGTGATGTTAATTGTCCTCTAGCCAGAGTAATCAGGAAAAAGAAGAGAAGATGTACATTTACAATATCATATAAAAAGGCGAGATTTTACTCCAGACACTTTGTGTATTAAAAGAATAATAGAAAAATATTGTGAAAAAATTAAATAAATATTTAACTAGTATATAAAATGTATACATTTTTTGAAAGACATCAAGTAGTAATGTTCATCCAAATGTATGTGCATAACCTGAAAATATTTAACCAAAAATAATTTATTTTGGGGCTTCCCATATGGCTTCCTTGGTGGCTCAGCTGGTAAAGAATCCACCTGCAATGTGGGAGACCTGGGTTTGGTCATCCCCTAGAGAAGGGAATGGGCTACCTACTCAAGTATTTTGGCCTGGAGATTTCCAGGACTGTATAGTTCATGGGGGTCCGGAAGAGTCGGGCATGACTGAGTGACTTTCACTTTCACATGTGGCTCTAGAGGTAAAGAACCTGCCTGCCAATGCAGGAGACGTAAAAAATGCAGGTTCAGTTCTTGGGTTGAGAAGATTCCTTGCAGAAGGAAATAACAACCCTCTCCAATATTCCTGCCTGGAGAATCCCATGGACAGAGGAACCTCACAGTCTATACTCCATCAAGTCACAACGAGTCAGAACTGGTTTATGAGAAACTGGCTGGAAAAGGTAAATTGCCCAAGATAGATTTTGCCAGATAAAAGTGGCTAGATGAACAGAAAATTAATCATTGAAAAAGAATAAGACTTAGACACAAAAATTATTTTAAAAGCAAACAAAATATCCAAAGAAGTATGAATGTGACTGAAAGCAGGAGATGGAGGCAAGAAGACAGTTAACTCCAGTGAAGGGAAGACAGACAGGAGCAAGTAAGAAAGATCCTGGATCATTAATTACTTTAAATTCCATGTTTAGTACTTACAACATGGGTCAATGAATACAGTATGGACAGACATGCATGGTTGATTGATTTTTATTGAAATGGAAAAAATATGCATCTATTTAATCACATAGCAGTCTTTATGAACTGCAC
>NW_011485570.1:5889-6220 GCF_000754665.1 Bison bison bison | reverse complement strand
AAAACCCTATGAGTGTAAGGAATGTGGGAAAGCCTTCATGTGGCAAGTAACTTTTCGAAAACACATGGTAACACACACTGGAGATTTACCTTATAAATGTCAGAACTGTGAAAAAGCATTCCTTTATCCCAGTTATCTTCAAACACATGAAAGGAATCACACTGGAGAGAAACCCCATGAATGTGAGCAATGTGGAAAAGCCTTTCTATGTAAAAAAATATTCAGTTCAGTTCAGTCACTCAGTCATGTCTGACTTTTTGTGACCCCATGAACAGCAGGAAGCCAGGCCTCCCTGTCCATCACTAACACCGAGAGTCCACCCAAACCCATG
>NW_011485570.1:4611-5387 GCF_000754665.1 Bison bison bison | reverse complement strand
GCTGACAATATACAGCCTTGATGTACTCCTTTTCCTATTTGAAACCAGTCTGTTGTTCCATGTCCAGGTCTAACTGTTTCTTCCTGACCTGCATACAGGTTTCTCAAGAGGTAGGTCAGGTGGTCTGGGATTCCCAGCTCTTTCAGATTTTTCCACAGTTTATTGTGATCCACACAGTCAATGGCTTTGGCATAGTCAATAAAGCAGAAATAGCTGTTTTTCTGGAAGTCTCATGCTTTTTCGATGTTCCAGTGGATGTTGGTAATTTGATCTCTGGTTCCTCTGCCTTTTCTAAAACCAGCTTGAGCATCTGGAAATTCACGGTTCACATGCTGCTGAAGCCTGGCTTGGAGAATTTTGAGCATTACTTTACTAGCGTGTGAGATGAGTGCAATTGTGCAGTAGTTTGAGTATTCTTTGGCATTGCCTTTCTTTGGGATTGGAATGAAAACTGACCTTTTCCAGTCCTGTGGCCACTGCTGAGTGTTCCAAATTTGTTGGCATATTGAGTGCAGCACTTTCACAGCATCATCTTCCAGGATTTCATATAGCTCAACTGGAATTCCATCACCTCCACTAGCTTTGTTCATAGTGATGCTTTCTAAGGCCCACTTGACTTTACATTCCAGCATGTCTTGCTCTAGGTGAGTGATCACCCCATCATGATTATCTGGGTCGTGAAGATCTTTTTTGTACAGTTCTGCATATTCTTGCCACCTCTTCTTAATATCTTCTGCTTCTGTTAGGTCCATACCATTTCTGTCCTTTATCGAGCC
>NW_011485570.1:2795-3090 GCF_000754665.1 Bison bison bison | reverse complement strand
CCAGAAAAATAAAGTCAGCCACTGTTTCCACTGTTTCCCCATCTATTTGCCATGAAGTGATGGGACTAGATGCCATGATCTTAGTTTCCTGAATGTTGAGCTTTAAGCCAACTTTTCACTCTCCTCTTTCCCTTTCATCAAGAGGCTCTTTAGTTCTTCATTTTGTGCCATAAGGGTGGTGCATGTATGAGGCTATTGATATTTCTCCCAGCAATCTTGATTCCAGCTTGTGCTTCATTTAGCCCAGCGTTTCTCATGATGTACTCTGCATATAAGTTAAATAAGCAGGCTGACA
>NW_011485570.1:0-735 GCF_000754665.1 Bison bison bison | reverse complement strand
AGATGGTGTTCCTATAAGAGTGGCTGCAAAATTGGAGGCAATATGTCTTCCTACCTCAGGCTTTCCTGATAAACCATAGCAACTTAGTATAGCTAGAGTGAGATCCCCAAGCCTAATCATAGCTACCTGGTTCCTTTGTGATTTGCTTCGTTTTTTATTTTGGTTGACAGTTCTGAAGCTGTGCTTTTCTAACAGCTGAGTGGCCTGTGGCAGCTGGCTGCTGAAAGTAGTTTTCACTCGTGTAGAGACCACACACACAAGGAGAAAGAGAAAGAGAGTGAGAGTGAGAACAAAAGAGAGAGAGAGAGGAAATATGTGAAAAATTACAATGTCAAGGACTGTTTCAAAAAGAAAACATGTGAAAAATTGAAATGACAAAGACTCTTAACCACTTGTTTCATTGTCACAGACAAACTTAAAAGGCTACTGGCAATCTGAGCATTTGAAAGGTGACAGGACATGGCTATTGAGGGTCCCTCTCCCCACAGGAATCTTACAAAGGTCAGGTTCAAAGGAATTCTGGTTCACTTCTAAATCTATTGGGCTTAAGATATCACAGTAAGACTACGTGGAAGGATGTGGTTTTCACTGTTTGGCAAACTGAAAATTATTTAACTCTTCAGAATTGATTCTGTAAAATTGTAAGTTTGGTCCCTGATTATAGTAGCTTCATAGGTTTTGGAACAATACTCAAAAAGAGTGATGATTCAACTTCTCACTGAACAATATTCAGTG
>NW_011485569.1:27520-28441 GCF_000754665.1 Bison bison bison | reverse complement strand
TATTTCCAGTTTTTTAAGGAATCTCCACACTGTTCTCCATAGTGGCTGTACTAGTTTGCATTCCCCCAAACAGTGTAAGAGGGTTCCCTTTTCTCCACATCCTCTCCAGCATTTATTGCTTGTAGACTTTTGGATAGCAGCCAATCTGACGGGCGTGAAATGGTACCTCATTGTGGTTTTGATTTGCATTTCTCTGATAATGAGTGATGTTGAGCATCTTTTCATGTGTTTGTTAGCCATCTGTATGTCTTCTTTGGAGAAATGTCTATTTAGTTCTTTGGCCCATTTTTTGATTGGGTCATTTATTTTTCTGGAATTGAGCTGTAGGAGTTGCTTGTATATTTTTGAGATTAGTTGTTTGTCAGTTGCTTCATTTGCTATTATTTTCTCCCATTCTGAAGGCTGTCTTTTCCACCTTGCTTATAGTTTCCTTTGTTGTGCAGAAGCTTTTAAGTTTAATTAGGTCCCGTTTGTCTATTTTTCCTTTTATTTCCAATATTCTGGGAAGTAGGTCATAGAGAATCTTGCTGTGATTTTTGTCAGAGAGGATTTTGCCTATGATTTCCTCTAGGAGTTTTATCGTTTCTGGTCTTACGTTTAGATCTTTAATCCATTTTGAATTTATTTTTGTGTATGGTGTTAGAAAGTGTTCTAGTTTCATTCTTTTACAAGTGGTTGACCAGTTTTCCCAGTACCACTGGTTAAAGAGATTGTCTTTTCTCCATTGTATATTCTTGCCTTCTTCATCAAAGATAAGGTGTCCATAGGTGCGTGGATTTATCTCTGGGCTTTCTATTTTGTTCCATTGATCTATATTTCTGTCTTTGTGCCAGTACCATACTGTCTTGATGACTGTGGCTTTGTAGTAGAGCCTGAAGTCAGGTAGGTTGATTCCTCCAGTTCCATTCTTCTTTCTTAAGA
>NW_011485569.1:25492-26611 GCF_000754665.1 Bison bison bison | reverse complement strand
TTTTACAAACAGAAAAATAAATGATGAATGTATAAAGCAACATTAAATTTTGTATGCTGATTTTGAAAAAAAAGTAGCTTTGTTTTCTTGTGACTAATTTTATAAGCCCTCAATTTTTTATTTATAAAATTTTAATTTAATTACTCTGAAATAAAATTACTAGTTATCATTATTCTTTTCATGGAAGTTTTAAAATCTATCAATTCCAATCCTCTCACTGGATTGCATTACATGTCTCATTATCTATTTCTTAATATTTTTTGTATGGTATAGGGATTATAAATAGCTTCCTTCAGAGTTTAATCTTTGCATTCCAAAAAGAGCTCTTATAAAAGAAAAATCTTAACTTTCAAGACCTTTTTATCCCCCTTGTACTATAAGAGTCTGTTTTTGGAACTCAAGGCTACAAATTTGACTCTACGATCTCTGAGGTCTTCTGTGATCTCAGACACTATTCTCCAGCAAAGCAGGCAGTATACAGGTAGCAAAAAATGCCTCCTGGTATAGGAAGAATAATACTGCAATTATATTATTGATGGAGTATTTTTCTTAATTTAGTTTTATATTCCTTGATCTCAGACTCAAGAACATTGTAACAGACTGATCCCTTGGAGACAATGTTCCCTTCCTTTCTCTCATTTCACATTTCTGCCTATCCCCTTCTCCAAGATAATGCTAAATCTTGCTTTACTATATGAATGACAAAAGTAATGTGATTTAAACTGCAATGCTTAGTGGTAACTGAGAGTATTTCCTTTGTTTTTAAATGCTCATGTTTAAGGAAATGATATTTGGATTATGTATAGCTTCAATTTATTTACAATTTAACTCTGAACTCAATGTTCTTCTCTTCTCTATCCATGCACACTTTCCAGTTCATTTCATTCAGTCTCATGGTTTTAAATGACATTTATGACTCAAAAATGCATAACTGCAGCCCTGATATTATGGATGTCTATTTAATATCTACTGTTAGATGTCTAAAAGGCATCTCATATTTAACACTACTGGTTAAGACTTCTAGGTATCAAAGTCTGAAGTAAAAATAAATATGATGGCATAATTTGAGAGGACAAATCCAGTTTAGTAAATGCAAGGAGTAAAAGGATAACGAAATGC
>NW_011485569.1:23029-24648 GCF_000754665.1 Bison bison bison | reverse complement strand
TAGTAATGCTTCCTAAAGCCCATTTAAATTAACACTCCAGTATGTCTGGCTATAGGGGAATGATCACACCATCCTAGTTACCCGGATCAGTAAGATCTTTTTTTAAAAGTTCTTCCATGTATTCTTGCCACCTCTTCTTAATCTTTTCTGCTTCTGTTAGGTCCTTACCGTTTCTGTCCTTTATTGTGCCCATCTTTGCATGAAATATTCCTTTGGTATCCCCAGTTTTCTTGAAGAAGTCTTTAGTCCTTAGAATTATGTTGTTTTCCTCTATTTATTTTCATTGTTCACTTAGGAAGGCTTTCTTATCTCTCCTTGTGATTCTCAGGAAATCTGCATTCAGCAAGATGTGTCTTTCTCTTTCTCCTTTGCCTTTTGCTTCTCCTCTTTCCTCAGTTATTTGTAAGGCCTCCTCAGACAACCATTTTGCTATTCTTGCATTTCTTTTTCTTTGAGAAGGTTTAGGTCACTGCCTCCTGTACAATGTTATGAACCTCTGTCCATAGTTCTTCAGGCACTCTATCTACCAGATACAATCCCTTTAATCTATTCTTTACCTCTGCTGCTGTATGATCATAAGGGATTTGATTTAGGTCATACCTGAATGACCTAGTGATGTTTCCTATTTTCTCCAATTTGAGCCTGGAGTTTTCAAAAAGGAGCTGATAATCTGAGCTTCAGCCAAATCCAGGCTTTGTTTTTGTTGACTATATAAAGCTTGTCCATCTTCAGCTGCAAAGTACATAACCAATCTGATTTCAATATTAACCATCTGGTGATGTTCACGTGTAGAGTTGTCTCTTGTGTTGTTGGAAGAGGGTGTTTGCTATGACCAGTGCATTCTCTAGGCAAAACTCTGTTAGCCTTTGCCCTGCTTCATTTTGTACTCTAAGGCCAAACTTGCCTGTTACTTCAGGTATATCTTGACTTCCTACTTTGTATTCCAATTCTCTATAATGCAAAGGACACCTTTTTTGGTATTTGTTCTAGAAGGTCTTGGAGGTCTTCATAGAACTGATCAACTTCAGCTTCTTCAGCACTAGTGGTTGGGGCATAGAATTGGATTACTGTGATGTTGAATGGTTTTCCTTGGAAATGAACTCAGATAATTCTGTCAATTTTGAGATTGCACCAAGTACTACATTTCAGGCTCTTTTCTGGCTATCAAGGCTGCTCTATTTCTTCTAAAGGATTATTGCCCACAGTAGTAGATATAATTATCATCTGAATTAAGTCCGTCCACTTTAGTTCAGTGATTCCAAAATGGTGACATTCACTCTTGCCATTTTCTATTTAACCACTTTCAATTTACCTTGCTTCATGGACCTAATATCCCAAGTTCCTATGAAATATTGGTCTTTACAGTATTGAACTTTACTTTCACCACTAGACATATCCACAACTGAGTGTCATTTCAGCTTTGGCCCAGCCTTTTCATTTTTTCTGGAGCTGTTCATTGGGTTCTCAAGGCAAGAATACTGGGGTGGTTTGCCATTCCCTTCTCCAGTGGACCACGTTTTGTCAGAACTACTTCTGCTTCATTGACTACCATAAAGCCTTTGATTGTGTGGATCACAATAAACTGCAGAAAATTTTTAAAAAGACAAAAATACCAGACC
>NW_011485569.1:20893-22836 GCF_000754665.1 Bison bison bison | reverse complement strand
AGAGATAATGAAAGACAACAAATCTTGATGTGCTGCAGTACATGGGGTTTCAAAGAGTTGGCCATGACTTAGAAACTGAACAACATCAATGTAAGTATTTGTATCCAGAAAAGTCAGCCTACAACATCATCTGTCTCTCATTTCTCATTAGTCAAAGTCCATTTGATAAACAGTTAATTCCCCAAACATATGATATATCATCTGACCCCTTGGTAGTTACTTAAGGGCAAAATAGCATTCTAGTTCACTGGGGACTGACAGAGTTTTAGCACTGATAGTCCTGCTTGCTCAAACCTGGGCAATGCGTAATAAATTTGTCACTATACTCAGGAAGACAGATCCCACACTACCTGGTGTGGAATTTCATTTAAATTTAGACATGGAAGAGTAAGTAGCAACTTGATACAGTACAGTTACCAATCATAAGACAGAAATGAGGCAACTGAGGAAATCTGAAAAGGAGCATGCTTTGTTTGTCCAGTTCATTGTCCAGAATTGCACTAATTCATACATACTTTCCAAAATGCTCCTCTCATTCTTCCTTATGTTGGTATGCAACACTGTCATTCATTAGTTGCTGAAGGCAAGAACTTTGGACTTCTCTTTTTCTCACAATCAATATGTAGTCCATCCTCAAATCCAGATGGTTCTACCTTCAAAATATATCCAGGATCTTATCCCTCCTAACTTTTCCCATCACTATCACCATATAGAAGTTACCATGATTTTTTTCCTGGACTTCTGCAAGACACTGCTTGACTGGTCGTCTTGACTTTAGTTTTCCCAATTCAGTTAGTTCTCTAAACATTAAGCAGATGATTGTTTAAACAAGCAGTTCCGATAATGTTAGTCCTCTACTTGAATTTCTCTGAATACTCACCTTCACCCTTAAAATCTACAGTCTTGAGAGAACAAGATGGTGGGATAGGAGGGCATGGAATTCACCTCCCTTCAATGAAAACATCAAAAATACATCCACATGTGAAGGAATTTTCACTGAATAAAACTGGAGACTGAGAGAAAGACTATTTTCTGTAATAGTCTCTAAGTAAGATTTACACTGAGTTTAGAAGGAAGGGAAGACAAGCAATAAATTTGGGGCCTGCACCTCTTTGATGGAACACAGAAGAGGAAAATGATTATACAGGCTTGAAGATTCTCTCTGGGGAATAAGAAGTTTGAGCCTCATATTAAGCACCCCAGTCCTGGAGTTGAACACTGATAGTACAAATCTCCTTAATTTGAAAACAAGTGGGACTGAGAGCAAGACTGTAAGAAACCTAGACACCACTTATAAAGGGTATATACACATTTGTATAATCCCAAAATAAGGAGGAGTAAGAAGATTGAAACTGCCCAGGATCATGGCTGACTCTTCCCCACTGCCCTGGTATGTGCCCCAGCCTGAGCTACATGCCAGCTCTGCCTCCTCCTGCTCCATGGTGAAGGAATATAGTGGCTGAGAGGAGTGTACAATTGTGAGGAAACAAGTGGCTCAGACTCAGAAAGTCATCTAAACAGGGGAGGGGGAACCAACAATTTCTGGTGCTTATTTTGGGAGTAGACTGGATATCTGGTGCCAGGACCACTACAACCCATACTCAATCCATGCCAAGTACCTGTATCAGACCCTTTTCCTCCAGCACTGCTCCCCTTTAGAGTGAGGGTGATGATACTGGGAGATGGAGGGCACACATTTAGAGGGAACAGAGCCAACATGGGCCAAAAGCTCAGGGCTTATGCTCCAGGAACATGGAATCCAACCCCTCTACCAATAGGATGGTGTTCGCCACTGAACAGAAGAGGTGCCCCAGGTCAAACTTGACCATGATTCTAGAAATTCCATCTCCAGCCTCACCTATCCCCAACTGGCAGCACACCTAGGGGAAATATATGACCCATGTTCACTTCAAATCCAGATTTCTCACTGAAGAAACTGTGAA
>NW_011485569.1:17199-20535 GCF_000754665.1 Bison bison bison | reverse complement strand
TTAGATTAGCATGGCCCCTGTGCAAGAATGACTTGCAAATTTATAAGCATTCCATATTTTTTATTTGAAGAATCAGTATTGTCAAAATGACTATACAATCCAGAGCAATCTACAGGTTCAATGCAATCCAAATAAAATTACCAATGGCATTTTATAGAGAATGAGAATTTACAAATTTACAATTTGTATGGAAACACAAAAGACCATGAATAGCCAAAACAGTCTTGAGAAAGAAAAACAGAACTGGAGAAATCAGGCTCCCTGACTTCAGACTATAGTTAGTACAAATCTACAGTAATCAATACAGTATAGTCCTGGCACAAAATGGAAATACAGATCAATAGAATATGATATAAAACACAGAGATAAACCCACACACCTATAGTTACCTAATCTGTGACAAAGGAGGCAAGAATACATGGTGAAGAAAAGACAGTATCTCCAATAACGTGTGCTATAAAACATGACAGCTCTATGTAAAAGGATGAAACAAGACTCCCTAATACCATACACAAAAATAAATTCAAAATGGATTCAAAACCTAAATATAAGGCTGGACACTCTAAAACTTTTAGAGTAAAACATAGGCAGAACACTCTCTGACAAACATCACAGTGTGATCTTTTTTGATCTTCCTCCTAGAGTAATGAAAATAAAAACAAAAATGTAAAAATGGGACCTAACTAGACTTAGGGCTTCCCTGGTGGCTCAGACAGTAAAGGTAAACTTAGGGCTTCTCTGGTGGCTCAGACAGTGAAGAGTAGGACACAATTGAGCAACTAAGCACAGCACAACTAAATTTAAAAACTTCTGCACAGCAAAAGAAACAATAAACAAAACAAAACAAACAAACAAACAAAAACAAACAGAGAATTAAAGAATATTTGCAAATGAAGCAACCAACAATGATTTAATCTCTAAAATATACAAACAGCTTATGTAACTCAATATCAAAGAAGCAAACAACTCAATAAAAATGAACAGAAGATCTAAATAGACATTTTTTTCCCCAAGAATACATACCGTTGGCCAAAATGCACATAAAAAACTATTCAACATCACTAAATATTAGAGAAATGCAAATCAAAACTACAGTGAGGTATCATCTCACACTAATCAGAATGGCCATCATCAAAAAATCTAGAAACAATAAATACTGGAGAGAGTGTGAGAAAAGCGAACCCTTTTGCACTGTTGGAAGGAATGTATTTAAATAGCTAAAACCATTATGAAGAACTATGGGGGCTCCTTAAGAAACTAAAAATAGAGCTACTGTATGATCCAGCAATCCCTCTCCTGGGCCTATATCCAGATAAAACCATAATCTGAAAAGATTTATACACCACAATGTTCACTGTAGCACTATGAACACAGAAAGAACCTAAATGTCTATCAACAAGTAATGGATAAAGAATATGTGGTACATATATGCAATGGAATATTAGCCATAAACAAGAACAAAATAATGTCATTTGCAACAACATGGATGGACCTAGAGATTGTCATACTGAGTGTATTAACTCAGACAGTGAAAAACAAACATCATATGATATTGTTTATATGTGGAATCTAAAAACAAAATGGAACAAATTAACTTATTTACAAAACATATCTAGAGTCACAGATGTAGAAAACAACTTATAGTTGTTAGGGGGTGAGTGTAGAGGAGGATTAAATTGGGACATTGGGATTGACACATACACACTACTAAAATAGATAACTAATAAGAACCTACTGTACAGCACAAGAAACTCTTCTCAATACTCTGTAATGACCTATACAGGAAAATAATTTTTTAAAGTGTAGATACATATATGTATTAACATAACAGATTCATTTTACTGTACAGAAGAAACTAACCTAACATCTTAAATCAACTATACACCAATATTTTTTGAAGGAGTGCATAGGAAATATTTTAACCTCCTATTAAAATAAATTTATATTAAAAAAAGAGAGACCATCATAACTAGCTGTTTCACATAATTTCATAGTGACAGTAAAAGATGACAGAGGAATTTATGTCAAAGGACTAAAAACACACTGAAAAAAACAATGAAAAAAAAAAACAATAAAAGAGATAATTTACCAGATGGGGTTCAAAGCATTAGTAATAAAATGCTAACAAAACTAGGGAAAGGAATAGATAAACACAGTGAGAATCTTAATAAGGAAGTAGAAAATATAAAAAGGAATCATCTGGTTAAACATAAGACATGACACCATAAAATTTGTAGAACAGAACATAGGCAAAACATTCTCTGACATAAATTGTACCCAAGTTTTCTTAGGTCATTCTCTGAAGGTTATAAAAATAAAAGCAAAAGTAAACAAATGGGACCTAATCAAACTTACAAGGTTTTGCACAGCAAAGGAAACCATAAACAAAACCAAAAGACAATCTATGGATTGGGAGAAAACAAACAAACAGTGTAAAAAACATAGGATAAATTTCCAAAGTATATAAATAGCTCATACAACTCAATAGCTCAAATAGTTCAATCAAAAAATGGGTAGAAGACCTAAAAAAAATGTATCCAAATAAGACATACAGATGACCAACAGGCAGAAGAAGATACTCAAAGTCACTAATTCCTAGAGAAATGCAAATCAATACTACAACAATGTACCCTCTCACACCAGTCAGAATGGCCATCATCAAAAATTCTACAATGAATAAATGCTGAAGATGTGGAGAAAAGGGAACCCTCCCACACTGTTGGTGGGAATATAAATTGGTAAAACCACTATGGAGAACAGTATGTACATTCTTGAAAAAACTGAAAATGAACTACTATAAGATTTAGCAAACTTACTTCTGGGCATATACCCAGAGAAAATTGTAACTTGAAAAGAGGCATACAGTGCAATGTCCATTGCAACACTATTTACAATAATGAGGACATGGAAGCAACTTAAATGTCCACTGACAGAGGACTGGATAAAGAAGGTATATATAATGAGATATTCAGTTCAGTTCAGTTCCATTGCTCAGTCATGTCTGACTCTTTGCAACCCCATGAATCACAGCACTCCAGGCCTCCCTGTCCATCACCTACCCCCAGAGTTCACTCAGACTCATGTCCATCGAGTCAGTGATGCCATCCAGCCATCTCATCCTCTGTCGTCCCCTTCTCCTCCTGCCCCCAATCCCTCCCAGCATCAGAGTCTTTTCCAATGAGTCAACTCTTCACATGAGGTGGCCAAAGTACTGGAGTTTCAGCTTTAGCATCATTCCTTCCAAAGAACACCCAGGGCTGATCTCCTTCAGAATGGACTGGTTGGATCTCCTTGCAGTCCAAGGGACTCTCAAGAGTCTTCTCCAACACCACAGTT
>NW_011485569.1:15862-17099 GCF_000754665.1 Bison bison bison | reverse complement strand
AACTGTCAGATCCATACATGACCACTGGAAAAACCATAGCCTTGACTAGACAGACCTTTGTTGGCAAAGTAATGTTTCTGCTTTTCAATATGCTATCTAGGTTGGTCATAACTTTTCTTCCAATGAGATATTAGGCAGCCATAAAAAAGAATCAAATAATGCCATTTGTAGCATCATGGGTGGACCTAGAGATTATCACATGAAATGAAGTCAGAGAAAGACAAATACCATATTATATCAGTCATATGTGGAATCTAATATTTTTTTAAATTGATACAAGTGAACTTATTTACAAAACAGAATCAGATTTACATATATTGAAAACAAACTTATGGTTACCAAAGAGGAAATGTGTGTGTGGGGGGGTGGAAGGATAAAACAAGAGTTTGGGATTAACATACACACTACTATATATACAATAGATAATGAACCAGGACCTACTGTATAGCACAGGGAACTCTCCTCAATATTCTGTGATAACTAATATGAAAAAATCTGAAAAAGAATAAATATATGCATATGTATAACTGAATCACTTTGTTGTACATCTGAAACTAACACAAATTTGTAGATGAACTAATACTCCAATAAATATTTTAATTCAAAAATTTATTTATTCAATCAGAAAAAAGGGAAAAATCATTAGTACTACTCAATATCATCAAAATGAAAAATAACTTCAATAATTTTCACAGTATCAGCATATCTAAAATATAACTAGTCAAAGTTAGATGAATCTAAGTCATTTTTTTCTTCTAGTACCTTTCTTTTTTCTAGAGAAGTTATACATTTATAATATACAAAAGTAAGCACAAACAAAGTTTGTGAGCATGAGGTTTCTGAGAATATGGGTTGGGAATCCCAAAATATGGCTAGATTGGAAGTGCAATGGGTTTCTTCCTTTGGTAGTGCTAGCTCTTAGTAAACCAGAGAAAACTCTCCAGTGGCTTCTGTCTTAACTCCCTAGATATTCCTTTTGTGGAATCTGTGAGGATGAATTGGAAGGATTGACCCTAATAGCTCGAGGGCAAAAATCACTTTTTCTTTGCTGGCCGACCCTCCATCACCTCTTTTGTTATCACATATACTGGCTTCCCTGGTGGTTCAGACAGTAAAGAATCTGCCCACAGTGTGGGAGACCTGGGTTCAATCCCTGAGTTGGGCAGATCCCCTGGAGGAGGGCATGGTAACCCACTCCAGTATTCTTGCTGGAGAATCCCCAAGGACAGAGGAGCCT
>NW_011485569.1:12561-15290 GCF_000754665.1 Bison bison bison | reverse complement strand
ATACTGGAGTGGGTTGCCATTTCCTTCTCCAATGCATGAAAGTGAAAAGTGAAAAGTGAAAAGTGAAAGTGAGGTCACTCAGTCGTGTCTGACCCTCAGCGACCCCATGGACTGCAGCCATCCAGTCTCCTCTGTCCATGGGATTTTCCAGGCAAGAGTACTGGAGTGGGGTGCCATTGCCTTCTCCAATTTTAGTGTTGAGTACTGCACTTTATATTGATCCTTGTACTCAAAGTTCTGCCTGTAAATATTGCTATTATTTTTTCCTTTCTCCTCCTCCTTCTCCCTCTACTTTCCTGCAACTCACTTTATTACTCTACCCCAACCCTAGATTATCAGTGTTTATAGCCTGGTATGCATGCCTCAATATTTTTCTCAGTCCTCATAAAATTATTCACATACCTATACAACGGTATAGGAGAAGGCAATGGCACCCCAACATGTATGCTGCTAAGTCGCTTCAGTCACGCCATCTTCTTTAAATACACTGAAGGTACAAACAGGCCTATAGAAATTTGGGCAAGAGGATAAATACTATGTATTTATCAATTTTGTTTATGTATATTTTGCCATAAAGCATTTTTTGTTTTATATTGTCAAATATCTCGATCTTTCCTTTCAAAGCTTCTGGATTCACTTTCTTCAGTTAGAAATATTTGCCCAACCCATACTTTACACTACAATCTCCTAAATTTTCAGCATAATTTCTAGTGCATTGTTTAAACTTACATGTTTATTTATCAGTACTAATTTTTGCTTGTACCAAGGCAATATATTTAAATAAATCATTCTCCTTAACTGAAATTAAACCATTTATTTTCATAGATTCTATTCTCAGGTATGTATAGATTTATTTGTGGGCCCCTTATTTTATTCCAACTTGCCTATACCCAATCTTAAAGCTATAACACCTATTATTATTTTCTTTTTTTCATTATTTCTTTCCTGTACTCATGCATTTATATGTCCATATAGACTTTGTTATTACTTTAAGCAAATTTTTAAACCTGGAATTTTATTGGAATTTCTTTGACTTCTATATGTAGCTCTGTTTTTCTCTAGTAGAGAGAAACACCCTTGAACTCTGGGTATTTATCTAAATATGCAGCTTCGCTGGTGGCTGACATGGTAAATAATCTGCTCCAATGCAGGAGACCCAGATTTGATCCCTGCCTTGGGAAGATACACTGGAGAAGTCAATAGCAACCCACTCCAGTATTCTTTCCTGGAGAATCCCATGGACAGAGAGGCCTGGCAAGCTACAGTCCATGCGATTGCAGAGTCAGACATGACTGAGTGACTAACACACAGTTAATTTACAAAACGACCTTATAAACACTAAACATTTATTTTCTAAAGTAGCATGATGATAGAAAATAATATTTTCCATTACTTGTATCAATATTTAATTTTCTTTTTTGTATTATAATTTATTTTAAAATAATAATGATAATAGTATTCTGTTATTTTAATATAAATGGCTTCAGCATTTTGCCACATAAAATTACTTCTGCTATTGGTATTTTATGAAAAATTTTCCTCAGATTTCATTATTTCCTTTCCTTTTCTATCATATGTCAATTTTTGTAAGGAATGCTGCTGCTAAGTCGCTTCGGTCGTGTCCAACTCTGTGCGACCCCAGAGATGGCAGCCCACCAGTTCCTGTGATTCTCCAGGCAAGAACACTGGAGTGGGTTGCCATTTCCTTCTCTAATGCATGAAAGTGAAAAGTGAAAGTGAAGTCACACAGTCGTGTCCGACTCTTAGTGACTCCATGAACTTCAACCTACCAGGCTCCTCCGTCCATGGTATTTTCCAGGCAGGAGTACTGGAGTGGGGTTGCTGAATTTTATCAAATGAATCTATTAGCATGATCACATTTTCCCAGGAATCTGTTAATTAAATATAATATTAGATAGCCTGATGTTGATAAATCCTTATAGTTCTAGAATAAATTTTGTTTACATGTATTATATTTTTTATACTGAAATATTGAATATTATATTTAATTTATAACTTTATTTATATTTTTACTTTTATTTTATTTTTTAACTTTACAATATTGTATTGGTTTTGCCATATATCAAAATGAATCTGCCACAGGTATACATGTGTTCCCCATCCTAAAACCCCCTCCCACCTTCCTTCCCATCCCATCCCCCTGGGTGATTCCAGTGCATCAGCCTCGAGCACCCTGTTCCATACATTAGACCTGTACTGGCGATCCATTTCACATATGATAATATATGTTTCAGTGCCATTCTCCCAAATCATCCCACCCTCGCCCTCTCTCACAGAATCCAAAAGACTGTTCTGTACATCTGTGTCTCTCTTGCTGTCTCGTGTATAGAGTCTTCATTACTATCTTTCTAAATTCCATATATATGCATTAGTATACTGTATTGATGTTTGTCTTTCTGGCTTACTTCACTCTGTATAATAGGCTCCAGTTTCATCCACCTCATTAGAACTGATTCAAATGTATTATCTTTAATGGCTGAGTAATATTCCATTATATATATGTACCACAGCTTTCTTATCCATTCGTCTGCTGATGGAAATCTAAGCTGCTTCCATGTCCTGTCTATTGTAAACAGTACTTCGATGAACATTGGGGTACACGTGTCCCAATTCTGGTTTCCTTGGTGTTTATGCCCAGCAGTGGGATTGCTGGTTCATATGACAGCTCTATTTCCAGTTTTTTAAGGAATCCAGAATTGGGACACGTG
>NW_011485569.1:10958-12461 GCF_000754665.1 Bison bison bison | reverse complement strand
ACCTCATTGTGATTTTGATTTGTATTTCTCTGATAATGAGTGATGTTGAGCATCTTTTCATGTGCCTGTGAGCCATTTGTATGTCTTCTTTGAAAAAATGTCTGTTTAGTTCTTTACCCATTTTTTGATTGGGTCGTTTATTTTTCTGGAATTGAGCTAAAGTAGTTGCTCGTATACTTTTGAGATTCTTTGTCAGTTGCTTCATTTGCTATTATTTTCTCCCATTCTGAAGGCTGTCTTTTCACTTTGCTTACAGTTTCCTTCGTTGTGCCAAAGGTTTTAAGTTTAATTAGGTCCTATTAGTTTATTTTTGCTTTTATTTATGTTACTCTGGGAAGTGGGTCATAGAGGATCCTGCTGTGATTTATGTCACAGAGTGTTTTGCCTATGTTTTCCTCTAGGGGTTTTATAGTTTCTTTTTTTTTTTTTTTAATTTTATTTTATTTTTAAACTTACATAATTGTATTAGTTTTGCCAAATATCAAAATGAATCCATCACAGGTATACATGTGCTCCCCATCCTGAACCCTCCTCCCTCCTCCCTCCCCATACCATCCCTCTGGGTGGTCCCAGTGCACTAGCCCCAAGCATCCAGTATCGTGCATTGAACCTGGACTGGCATCTCGTTTCATACATGATATTTTACATGTTTCAATGCCATTCTCCCAAATCTTCCCACCCTCTCCCTCTCCCACAGAGTCTCTGATCTTACGTTTAGATGTTTAATCTACTGTGAGTTTATTTTTGTGTATGGTGTTTGAAGGTGTTCTAGTTTCATTCTTTACAAGTAGTTGACCAGTTTTCCCAGCACCACTTGTTAAAGAGATTGTCCTTTCTCCATTGTATATTCTTACCTCCTTTGTCAAAGATAAGGTGTCCATAGGATTTATCTCTGGGCTTTCTATTTTGTTCCATTGATCTATATTTCTGTCTGTGTGCCAGTACCATACTGTCTTGATGACTGTAGCTTTGTAGTAGAGTCTGAAGTCAGGCAGGTTGATTCCTCCAGTTCCATTCTTCTTTCTCAAGATTGCTTTGGCTATTCGAGGCTTTTTGTAGTTCCATACAAATTGTGAAACTATTTGTTCTAGTTCTATAGCTTGATAGGGATTGCATTGAATCTATAGATTGCTTTGGGTAGTACACTTATTTTCACCATATTGATTCTTCCAATCCATGAACATGGTATATTTCTCCATCTATTTGTGTCCTCTTTTATTTCTTTCATCAGTGTTTTATAGTTTTCTGTATATAGGTCTTTTGTTTCTTTAGGTAGATATATTTCTAAGTATTATATTCTTTTCATTGCAATGGTGAATGGAATTGTTTCCTTAATTTCTCTTTCTGTTTTCTCATTGTTAGGGTATAGGAATTCAAGAGATTTCTTTGTGTTAATTTTATATCCTGTAACTTTAATATATTCATTGATTAGCTCTAGTAACTTTCTGGTGGAGGCATTAGAATTTTAATTTAGAGGATCATGCCGTCTGCAAATAGTGAGAG
>NW_011485569.1:9769-10436 GCF_000754665.1 Bison bison bison | reverse complement strand
TTTGTGTTGTTTTGGCATTAGGGTGAAGGTGGCCTCATAGAATGAGTTTGCAAGTTTGTCTTCCTCTGCAATTTTCTAGAAGAGTTTGAGCAGATAGGTGTTAGATCTTCTCTAAATTTTTGGTAGAATTCAGCTGTGAAGCCATCTGGTCCTGGGCTTTTGTTTGCTGGAAGATTTCTGATTACAGTTTCAATTTTCATGCTTGTGATGGGTCTATTATGATTTTCTATTTCTCCCTGGTTCAGTTTTCGAAGGTTATACTTTTCTAAAAATTCATCCATTTCTTCCAGGTTGTCCATTTTATTGGCATACAGTTGCTGATAGTAGTCTCTTATGATCCTTTGTATTTCTGTGTTGTCTGTTGCGATTTCTCCATTTTCATTTCTAATTTTGTTGGCTTGATTCTTCTCCCTTTGTTTCTTGATGAGTCTGGCTAACAGCTTGTCAATTTTATTTATCTTCTCAAAGAACCAGCTTTTAGCTTTGTTGATTTTTGCTTTGGTCTCATTTGCTTCTTTTGCATTTATCTCTGCCCTAATTTTTATTATTTCTTTCCTTCTACTAACCCTGGGGTTCTTCATTTCTTCCTTTTCTAGTTTCTTTAAGTGTAGAGTTAGGCTATTTAGTCAACTTTTTCTTGTTTCTTGAGTAAGCCTGTATTGCTATG
>NW_011485569.1:7428-9669 GCF_000754665.1 Bison bison bison | reverse complement strand
GGATGTGATTTATCCTGGAGAAGGTTCCATGTGCACTTGAGAAAAAGGTGAAATTCATTGTTTTGGGATAAAATGTCTTATAGATATTAGTTAGGGCTAACTGGTCTATTGTATCATTTAAAGTTTGTGTTTACTTTTTAATTTTCTGTTTAGTTGATCTATCCATAGTTGTGAGTGGGTTATTGAAGTCTGCCAGTATTATTGTGTTATTGTTAATTTCCCCTTTCATACTTGTTAGCATTTGTCTTCCATATTGTGGTGCTCCTATGTTGGGTGCATATATACTTATGATTGTATATCTTCTTCTTGCAGTGATCCTTTGATCATTATGTAGTGTCCTTATTTGTCTCTTTTCACAGCCTTTGTTTTAAAGTCTATTTTATCTGATATGAGTATTGCTACTCCTGTTTCTTTTGGTCTCTATTTGTGTCGAATATCGTTTTCCAGCCCTTCACTTTCAGTCTGTATATGTCCCTTGTTTTGAGGTGGGTCTCTTGTAGACGACATATATAGGGATCTTGTTTTTGTATCCATTCAGCCAGTCTTTGTCTTTTGGTTGGGACATTCAACCCATTTAAATTTTAAGGTAATTATTGATAAGTATGATACCGGTGCCATTTACTTTGTTGCTTTGGGTTCGAGTTTGTACACCCTTTCTGTGTTTCCTGTCTTGAGAAGATCCTTTAGCACTTGTTCTAGAGCTGGTTTGGTGATGCTGAATTCTCTCAGCTTTTGCTTGCCTGTAAAGCTTTTGATTTCTCCTTCGTATTTGAATGAGATCCTTGCTGCGTACAGTAATCTGGGTTCTAGGTTTTTCTCTTTCATCACTTTAAGTATGTTCTGCCATTCCCTTCTGGCCTGAAGAGTTTCTATTGAAAGATCAGCTGTTATGCTTATGGGAATCCCCTTGTGTGTTATTTGTTCTTTTTGCCTTGCTACTTTTAATATTTGTTCTTTGTGTTTGATCTTTGTTAATTTGATTAATATGTGTCTTGGGGTGTTTTGCCTTGGGTTTATCCTGTTTGGGACTCTTTGGGTTTCTTGTATTTGGGTGAATATTTCCTAGCCCATTTTAGGGAAGTTTTCATCTATTATCTCCTCAAGTATTTTATCATGGGCTTTCTTTTTATCTTCTTCTTTTAGGATTCCTATGATTTGAATGTTTAGCCATATAACATTGTCCCAGAGGTCTCTAAGGTTGTCCTCATTTCTTTTAATTCTTTTTTCTTTTTTCTTTTTTTCCTGTTTCATTTATTTCTACCATTCTATCTTCTACCTCACTAATCCTATCTTCTGCCTCAGTTATTCTACTGTTGGTTCCCTACAGAGTGTATTTGATCTCATTTATTGCATTATTCATTATATATTGACTCTTTTTTTTATTTCTTCTAGGTCCTTGCTAAACATTTCTTGCATCTTCTCAATCTTTGTCTCCAGGCTATTTGTCTGTAACTCTATTTCGTTTTCAAGATTTTGCATTATATTTACTATCATTATTCTGAATTGTTTTTTCAGGTAGATTTCTTATCTCTTCCTCTTTTGTTTGGTTTGGTGGGCATTTATACTGTTCCTTTACCTGCTGGGTATTTCTCTGCCTTTTCATCTTGTTTAAATTGCTGTGTTTAGGGTGGCCTTTCTGTATTCTGGCAGTTTGTGCTTCCTTTTTATTGTAGAGGTTCCTTGCTGTGGGTGGGTTGGACAGGTGGGTTGTCAAGATTCCCTGGTTAGGGAACCTTGTGTTCATGTTCTGGTGGATGGAGCTGGATTTCTTCTCACTGAAGTGCAATGAAGTGTCCAGTAGTGAGTTTTGAGATGTCAGTGGGATTAGTGTGACTTTGGGTAGCCTTTATATTGGAGTTCAGGGCTATGTACATGTGTTGCTGGAGAATTTGCATTTTATGTCTTGGTATGGAACTTGTTGGCTCTTGGGTGGAGCTTGATTTCAGTGTAGGTATGTAGGCTTTTGGATGAGCTCTTGTTGATTAATGTTCCCTGGAGTCAGGAGTTTTATGGTGATTTCATGTTTTGGATTTAAGCCTCTTGCCTCTGTCTTTCAGTCTTATTCTTACAGTAGCCTCAAGACTTCTCCATCCATACAGCATCGATGATAAAACATCTAGGTTAATGGTGAAAAAATTCTCCACAGTAGAGGACACCTTTAGAGGCTCACAGAGTTACATGGAGAAGAGAATAGGGAGGAGGGAGATAGAGGTGACCAGGAGGAGAAGACGGGGAATCAAA
>NW_011485569.1:3996-5548 GCF_000754665.1 Bison bison bison | reverse complement strand
TTGCCCTCTGAGATTCCAAGATTACCCACAGACCCACCGGTGAGAGTGTTTCCTGGTGTTTGGAAACTTCTCTTTTAAGACTCCCTTCCTGGTAGAGATCTCCATGCCTACCTCTTTGTCTCTCTTTTTATCTTTTATATTTTGTCTTGCCTCCTTTCAAAAACAATGGGCTGCCTTTCTGTGTGTCCCATGTCCTCTGCCAGCATTCAGAAGTTGTTTTGTGGAATTTGCTCAGCATTCAAATGTTCTTTCAATGAATTTGTGGGGGAGAAAATGGTCTCCCCATCCTATTCCTCCACCATCTTTGGTTGGGCCTCCCTCATTTAACCTGTCTTTTAAAGGTTAAATGAAACTCAATTATTGGATGTTCTGGGGTTAACATCTTTTAAAGTGGCATACTTTTATTCTTATTTCAATCAACTTATGGATATATATATAATAAACATTAATATATAAGAATAATTCAAATTGTACAAAATTTTATAGATATTGATTAGATTTATGTCATTAGTTATATCATTCATTTCCTCTTTTCTTCCTAATGGACATTTCTTACTTGGAGTATCTTTAAAATCTTCCACTATAATAGTAATTTTATGATTTTCCAACCACTTAAAATATTACCATTTAACAAATGCTGTGTTGATAGTGCATGACTGTTATGTCTTCTTTGTAATTCATGCATTTTGTCACGTCAGCACTTTTAATCTTAAATTTTAATTTGAGAAGACAGCAGAGTAGAAAGAACCTGACCGCATCTCCTCTCACAAGCACACCAAAATCACAACTATTTACAGAACAATCTTAGATTAAAACGATGAAAGTTACCAGAAAAGGTATTTTTTACGGGAACCTACCAGAAAAGATCTACATAAGACATTATTAAAGACATAAGAAGACAAAGAAGAGGGGAAACTCATAATATAATCAAGTCCCATGCCCCTGGATGGGTGATTTCCAAACTAGAGAGTAATTACATTGCAGACATTCTTGCACAAGAATGAGAGGTCTGAGCTCCATATTAGGCTCCTTAGCCTGGGGATCCAACAACAGGAAAAGCCTCTAGAGCATTTCACTTCAAAGAGAACTGGGGGGAATAGAGATTTCACTTTTAAAAGGTGTACACAGAATCTCACATGCCCCAAACCAAAAGCACTAATTTGATAGGAACACTGGGATACCTCAGGACAAGACTAACTAGGCAAGGACACAGCCCCACCCATCAATAGACAGATTGCCTTAACAACCTCTGAGCCCACAGCCACCTCTGAACATGGCCCTGTCCACCAGAGGACCCAGGAAACACTTCTAACCACCAGAAAGAAGGCTTCAGTTCCAGAAACTCCTGGTCCCTGGCCCTGCCCTCCAGGAAGCCTGGTTTTGCTTCTGGACCAGCCTTACCCACAAAAGGGCAGACAACAGGGCAAGAAAATAATAATCCCACATCCTACGGATTAAACCTGCCCATCAGAAGGCCAGACCTTGCCCTGTGACCAGTTGGGCCCAGGCTTTGTCTATTAGCAGGCCAATACAAGCTTCAGGACACGCCAGA
>NW_011485569.1:3061-3896 GCF_000754665.1 Bison bison bison | reverse complement strand
CTTTGGGACACCCCAGACCCCATAATCAAATGAGTCAGGAACTGGTCACGTCCCCCACCAGCAATCTGACACCATCTCTGGACTCCTGGGCCTTGCCACCAGACTTCAGCATATGGCTTTGCTGTCAGTGGTCCAGCACTAATGCCAGGACCTGGCTTCACCCACAAGTGGGTAGGCAATAACCCTAGAGCCTTCTGGACCCTGACTCTGCCTACCAATGAGCCAGCACTAGCCCCAGGATCCCCTGAGTATCCTTATGGGTATCCTTATGATCCAGCCCCACCAACAGCAGGTCCTGGTAAACCAGACCAGGGGCAAACCAAGCCTATCACAATGTTCACACAGTCAGCACACCACAAGGGAAGGACATACACAACCCTCATAGAGGGAAATCATAGAACATATAGCTTAGGTGATAAGGAGAGTACACTTCTGGGACACACACGACCTCTCCTTCAGAGGGTCACTTCTCCAAGGTCAAGAAAAGTAACTAAACTACCACATACATACAAACAGCAACTTAGGCAAAATTGAGGTGACAGAGGAACATGTTCCAGATGAAGGAATGAGACAAAATCCCAGAAGAACTAAGTGAAGTTGAGACAGGCAATACACTCAAGAAATAGTCCAGAGTGGTAACTGTAAAAATGATCAAACAACTTAGGAGAAAAATGGATGAAAATGGAAAAATGGAGAAAAAAGCAAACAAGAAGCTAAAATTTTTCAACAAAGATTTGGAAATTATAAAATAAAAATAACCATAGATAAAGAATATAATAACTGTAATGAAAGATATGCTAGAATGAATCAATAGTAGATTAAATAATACAGAGTA
>NW_011485569.1:0-444 GCF_000754665.1 Bison bison bison | reverse complement strand
TTTAACCACCTTCTTCATTTTTCTCCTCTGAGAGTCCAGTAATTCCCAGGTCCTTCTTTCAATTATATCCCATATATCACATTGGCTTTATTCACTCTTTTTTGATTCTTTTTTTCCTCTGACTGGATAATTTCTATGTTCCTGTCTTTTAATTCATAGATTTTTTTCTTCCTCTTGATCCTTTCTTATGCTGATGTCCTCTATTGTATTTTCATTTTATTCATTATACATTTCATCCCCAAAATTTATTTCTTTTTTATGATTTTTACCTCTCTTAAACTTCTCCTTTTGTTCATGTAGTTTTCTTGAGTTCATTGGATAGCCATTCTGCATTTTCTCAGAGGCCATTGAGCTTCTTAATCAGATAAATCACAAATCTTCATGTCTTTGTTCTCAGTTCAGTTTAGTCGCTCAGTCATGTCCGACTCTTTGTGACCCCATGAA
>NW_011485568.1:14856-15785 GCF_000754665.1 Bison bison bison | reverse complement strand
AAAGGGGATAATAATAGTACCCACCATTTCACAGGCTTGTTGTAAAGATTGAATGAACATGTCACTTGTTACATGTTACATGAACATGTCTTTTTGGCATAGTGGTAAATTCTGAATGCTAAATAAATGTTATTATTTTTTTTTTTAAAACCCACACTGCTAAATATTCAATGACTTCCCTTAATCACTGGACAAGGTCGTTCCAGGCACCTGTTAATTACTGATCTGTTCCACTCAGTAACTCATTCTAAAACAAAGACTTAGAAACTGACACAGGGAAAAGAATACACAAAGAATGAAAAAAAGAAGGCCAAAAGTAGCCAGCAAAGTATTTTCCTATGCAATGTAATAATTATTTTCTTTCAGAATAGCAGAGTTGTGTGTTGAGTGGCTTTTTCCAAAGTCAATGGGAAATCACCTAAAAAAAAAAATCTCATCAAATTTTGTGAAAGTTGCTCAGTCGTGTCTGACTCTTTGAGACCCCATGGACTAAAGCCCGGCAGGCTCCTCTGTCCATGAGATTCTCCAGACAAGAATTCTGGAGTGGGTTTCCATTCCCTTCTCCAGGGGATCTTTTTGACCCAGAGATAGAACTCGAATCTCCTGCATTGGTAAGCAGATTCTTTACCATCTGAACCACAAAGATCAAAAAAGTCAAGTGAGTCATACTTGCAAAGATTTCCTCTTTTGGGGAGGCAAAGCCACTTCCAATTTTCTGGTGTGTGTACACAGATACACACACATTTTGTTTAGTTCACAAGAGAACACACTGAGTAGATGGATTATGATTACTCTCTGTGGTTGAGAATCACTGATGCAGATACTTTCTAGTATGATGATTAGGATAGCATAGGTCGTCAATGTTCAGTTGGGATAAGATTTATAGTCAAAGAAATCTTCATTCTGTTTCACAGTCTCATAACTGCCAA
>NW_011485568.1:14257-14756 GCF_000754665.1 Bison bison bison | reverse complement strand
AAGAGAGTTCCAGAAAACATTTACTTCTGCTTTATTGACTATGCCAAAGGCTTTGACTATGTGGATCACCACAAACTGTGGAAAGCTCTTCAAGAGATGGGAATACCAGACCACCTGACTTGAGAAATCTGTATGCAGGTCAGGAAGCAACAGTTAGAACTGGACATGGAACAACAGACTGGTTCAAAATAGGGAAAGGAGTATGTCAAGGCTGTATATTGTTACCCTGCTTATTTAACTTCTATGCAGAGTACATCATGAGAAGCGCTGGGCTGGATGAAGCACAAGCTGGAATCAAGATTGCCGGGAGAAATATCTATCAATAACCTCAGATATGCAGATGACACCACCCTTATGGCAGAAAGCCAAGAAGAACTAAAAAGTCTCTTGATGAAAGAGAAAGGAGAGTGAAAAAGTTGGCTTAAAACTCAACACTCAGAAAACTAAGATCATGGCATCTGGTCCCATCACTTCATGGCAAATAGATGGGGAAACAGTG
>NW_011485568.1:11590-12855 GCF_000754665.1 Bison bison bison | reverse complement strand
CTGTGGCACATTTAGGAGCCCTCCTCTTCACCTTCCTCCAGTTCATTCCAGCCACTTGACTGCTATCCTTTCCTCTCTGTGAACCTCCCCGCCTCCATCCAATCCCACAGCATCTTTACTAGTTCATCTTTACATTATGGTCCCAGACTTCAAGTACGTTTTCTGGCCAATATCCTTGTCTTGGTGCTCAGAAAGACGCCCAGGAAGCGTCAATCTGATCACCCCCCTCCTCCATTGCTACAGAGGGGCAGCTGTGCTTTGCTAAGGGAAAATGAGGCTTCTGTGCAGCTTGGTACCGCTACGGAGCCAGGCTCTTTCCCCTGACATTGCTGATGATGGGGACATCCATTAGGTATCCTCATGGCCCAACCCTACATCCAGATCTGAAATACCACCAGTCCCTGGCGTGTTAGATTTCTGCGGCTTGCTGACTGCATGGGGCTTGATCTCAGGGTTCTCTCCTTCTTGCCCCAACAAGTGGTATCAAGAAACCACTCTGTAGTGCCAGTTTTGTTTTGTTTTGTTTGTTTTTGCCATTGCTTCCCTCTCAGAAGATTGCACCTTCCTCACAGTCCTTTTGACTTTACACTGCTGTTAATATATCTCTAATGAAAGCTACCACTTCTTGAGTAGCTACTCTGTGCCACTTTCTATATGTTAATTCTCACAAAAACCTTGACATGTCAGTATTATAATCCAGATATTACAGTTGGGATACTTAAGACTTATAAAGGTTAAAGAACTCAACAAAACTCACACAATTATAAAGATGTAGAATTGGAATTTAAATCCAGGTCCCATTGATTGCAAAATCCAGACTTCCCAATGCAAGGGGTACAAATTCAATCCCTGGTCAGGGAGCTAAGATCCCACATGCCTTGTGGCCAAAAAACCCCAAAACATAAAACAGAAGCAATACTGTAACAAGTTCAATAAAGACTTTAAAAATGGTCCACATTTTTAAAAAAAATCTAAAAACAATTTTTTTTAAATTGTGGTTCCCAGCTCGGCAAAATGGGTCCTACCTGAAATCATAGTCTCAGGCTGCACCAGACCTGCTAAATAAATTGTGGTGCTGGATCTCCAGGTGGTGCCTATGCACAATGACCTTGCAGAAGCACTGGGCTAGAAGACTCAAGGAGTTGGGCTGGGAGAGGCTGAGGGCTCGAGCAGAGTGGAGCCACAATTTTAGGAGTTTATTCACACATAGCTCGTGTCAGTATTTCATGAACCACTCTTCATTCCTACAACAGCCCAGTGCATAA
>NW_011485568.1:10184-11490 GCF_000754665.1 Bison bison bison | reverse complement strand
CATATATGATATTATACATATTTCAATGCCATTCTCCCAAATCATCCCACCCTCTCCCTCTCCCACAGTTGAAATTTAATGAAGTTCCATGTGGAATGTCTATACCGGTTGCATTCTTCAATTTGAAATAGGGTAATATTTGCCTGGGACTAGGAGTTCAAACTCCCTTTACCCATCCTCCCAAGACTGCGTTTCTTATTTCATGGAAAGTCTCAGCATTTGTGACGCTCTCCAGTGACCTTTTCATATGGTTTTTAACCAGTGCAGAGGCCACTGGAAAGTATGTTTGTGAAGAATCTATATTATGAAAAAATTATTATAATACTAGCTGGAAAAGGTAACAATGTTGTATAATATATATCAGTCCAATCATTTAAACCATGATATACAGATGAACAAATAAAATACTGTGCAGAAAACAGGACTAGGAGAAAAAAAAAACATTCAGAGGTGTCTTTGGATGATGAAATTTTGGGAGGTAAATTTTTTTTTTTTTGCATGTTCAAAGTCTGCTCTAATTAGTATGTGTGGCATTCAAAATTAAGAAACACCTCTCAAAAATAATACAAGAGGGCTTCCCTGATAGTTCAGTGGTAAAGAATCTGCCTGCCAATGGAGGAGACATAGGTTCGACCCCCTGGTCCAAGAAGACCCCACATGCCATGGAACAACTGAGCCTGTGCACCGAAACTATTGAATCTGTGCTCTAGCACCTGTGCTCTGCAACAAGAGAGGCTGCCTCATTGAGAAGCCTGAGCACTGCAACTAGAGAGCAACTCCTACTCTGTGCAACTAGAGAAAAGCCCATGCAGCAACGAAGACCCAGTGTAGCCAATAAATAAATAAAACAAAACAAAAAAATAATATGAGAACCAGTGTTAAACAGTGTGTTAAACAGTGTTAAACAGTTAACATTTGTAAGCCCACAGTTGAGTGGCATTAAATACATACACATTGCTATGCAACCATTCAGTTCAGTTCAGTCGCTCAGTCATGTCCGACTCTTTGCGACCCCATGAATCACAGCATGCAACCATTACCACACTTCATTTCCAGAAGTTTTACATCGTCCCAAACTAAAACCTTGTCCCTATTAAACTGTGTCCCTGGTAACCACGGAGAAGGCAATGGCACCCCACTCCAGTACTCTTGCCTGGCAAACCCCATGGATGGAGGAGCCTGGTGGGCTGCAGTCCATGGGGTCGCTAAGAGTCGGACACGACTGAGCGACTTCATTTTCACTTCTCACTTTCATGCATTGGAGAGGAATGGTGACCCACTCCAGTGTTCTTGCCTGGAGAATCCC
>NW_011485568.1:8792-10084 GCF_000754665.1 Bison bison bison | reverse complement strand
TTTCATTCATTTTTTTTTTATTCACCAAACATTTATTCAGTGTGGGATGCTAGGAATACAACAATGGACACAGTTGACCTGACACTGTCCTCAGAAGGGGACACAAGATATGCTGAGAACAGACCTCAGCTTCAATCTCAGAAGGAGTGGACCTTTGACCTGTTGCTGTGTGTGCACCTGTGCTATGGGGCTCATTGTCTTCATTGACTGGCTTGTCCACCACCTCACCCAGGTAAGCACTCTGGCTGATGCAGGGAGAGCCTGTGGAGGAACTCATGTTCAAGAAAAGAAAAGCCACTCTTTAGGGAGACCCTGACGGAATCAGGAAGCCTGATTCTGTTTCTGGGTCTCTTTTGCAGCGTGGCTTTGCCACTTGCCCTTCCTGGCTTATTTGGCATGGTATGTGGTACACATACTGCATAATTCACTGTAGGTTAATTTCCATTCTTGACTTTAACAATTGGAAAATTATGTTCCCTTCAGATGGATGAACAAGTGATGACATATAATCTTGTGAGTTATAATTTTTGAAGAAAGTTTTGATTGAAAATAAATTGGAAAATCCCACCGACTGGGCTGATGTATTTATGCCATACACATTTAATGACATTATTGTCTACATGAGAATTGTAAAAATTTCATTCATCCTCACTGATTAAATATATTTAATAAACCTTATACAAGTGAGAGAAGATAACTTCAAATTGATGAAGCATGCCATCATGCATTTCTTCCTATAAACTTAAAAAAAAAACAGCATTCTACTGAAATTTGAAAGACCACTTTTTTGAGCAATTGTTTATAGAAAAATGCGTGTGTCTGTAGAAAGACTAGAGTTGATCCCTGATGATGCGCAGCAAATTTTATAACTCCAAATACACTTCGTGATTGTCTTCCACAATGATGTTGTGAATGTCATTTTAAATACTTGGAGCTTTTTACTTGAAAAAGAAACAAATACATGGAAACCACAGTTAGAGCCAAAGATGCATTCACCTCTACATTCTGCTTTTCTTCAGACTCTCTCTGGTTTTCTTTCCAATTCCACATAAACATTTGAAAAGATGTTTACACAAGCCAAACACTTTCTGGCCATTATTGCACGGTGTAGGTCACAGGGGCTTCCTTGTCTCTGTCAGACTGGCAGGAGGAAGGTGGGGGAAAGCCCAGTGGAGTTCGGCTTGCTGCTAACACAAGACTAAATCCGCTTGACTAGCTCATGAGGCCTCCCAGGAACTGCAGGGGATTCAGGGAACCCCACAGAGAAGGCAGTTTTTCCTTGGTGACTGAGT
>NW_011485568.1:8050-8692 GCF_000754665.1 Bison bison bison | reverse complement strand
ATCAAATTAATTAATACATCCATCACCTCACATAAGTATCTTTGGTGTGTGTGTATGTGTCTGTGTAGTAAGAATGGACAAACTTAGCAAACTTCGAGTATGGCATTATTAACTATCATCACATTGCTGTACATTATTAGACCTCCAGAACTTATGCTAGAAAGTTTGTACTCTTAAAAACTATTTGTACTCTTAAAACTATGTTTTGTGGTCCCTATACTTTGAGCCATGGCACTGAATATCAACCTTGGTTTTTTATTAGTCCATGAAATTTGTAATCTTCTGACTGACATTTTAAAAATCTAGCAGAGAATGAATGTAAATCTAGCTGAGAACGAATATAAATCTAGCTGAGAATGAATATAAAGCAAAAATACAAAGATTTTTGTAGTGTCTCTTTTATATTCTCTTCTGATTTCCCCTAGACTTCATCTGAATTCCTTTAGGACTCAGATATATGAAAACACTGTAACTTAAAAAGCTAAAGGACGGGGGCAGTCCTAAGATGGCGGAGGAATAGAACAGGGAAACCACTTTCTCACCCACAAATTCATCAAAAGAACGCTGAGTAAATTCCACAAAACAACTTCTGAATGCCAGCAGAGGACATCAGGCACCCATAAAAGCAGCCCACTGTCTTCG
>NW_011485568.1:7596-7950 GCF_000754665.1 Bison bison bison | reverse complement strand
TGTAACAAGTTCAATAAAGACTTTAAAAATGGTCCACATTTTTAAAAAAAATCTAAAAACAATTTTTTTTTTTTTTTAAATGTGGTTCCCAGCTCGGCAAAATGGGTCCTACCTGAAATCATAGTCTCAGGCTGCACCAGACCTGCTAAATAAATTGTGGTGCTGGATCTCCAGGTGGTGCCTATGCACAATGACCTTGCAGAAGCACTGGGCTAGAAGACTCAAGGAGTTGGGCTGGGAGAGGCTGAGGGCTCGAGCAGAGTGGAGCCACAATTTTATGGAGTTTATTCACACATAGCTCGTGTCAGTATTTCATGAACCACTCTTCATTCCTCACAACAGCCCAGTGCATAA
>NW_011485568.1:4809-6223 GCF_000754665.1 Bison bison bison | reverse complement strand
TGCCTGGAAAATCTCATGGACAGAGGAGCCTGGAAAGCTACAGTCCATGGGACCTTAAAGAGTCAAACACGACTAAGCATATCAACACAGGACACAGGACACAGGTAAGTACCTGACAGAAGTGGGATTCAAATGAGTCTTTGCACATGTGCCTCGTCTCCCCTACATTGCTTTTCAAACCTCAGTAAAAAGGTCTTGCTACACCACCCACTTTATTTCTCTTTCATTAAATCCTGAGATGATTACTCTGAAAGCTCTCTAAACTATTTTGGAGGCCCAATTGTTGGAGAAGACAGCATCTGAATAAATGGGACACTTCTGAGTTTTCTGGCCACCCACTACTCGGACACAGCTCTCTACATCCTATCACCCAGCCTTTGCCTGGGTTGTACATGAAGTCTCTAAGTAATCTCCATCCTCATCCACGGTCAAACTGAGTGTTCCTTCCACAACCCTGTCCTCCTGAATCCCAAGGCTACCTAGGAATCTGGCTGATCAACAGCAAGGAGGTGACCTAAGGTTTGTTTCTGCCCCTTCCTCATTCATCAACAAACCCAACATTTGCTTCCCTTGGTTGCAAGATATTAGCAGAGAAAAACCCCAGTTGTATGACCAAACTCCTAAGCATGACCATCATCAATCTAGTCCTGCAAACGAAGGTTGCCAAGGTACCCTCCATAACTCTCTTGTCTCTCTGCCCCCATTTGGGCCAGTCTGATCAGCATCTGCCTCTGCACTGGGGCTCATGCCTGTCTGCTTCTGTTGATCATCCACACCAGACCTCAAGTTCAGGCCCTTTCATCTCAAACCCTGCAACCACATCCCCCTCATCCATCTACACTCTTGTCCCACTCCACTCCATCCTCACCTCTCAGACAGCATGATCCAATCCACCAACCCAATCCTGACCCTCCTCCTAAGCCCTCCCCCTGGGTCCTCTGCTATCCCAGACCAATGGAGAGGCCCTGACCTCTACAGTAAGCAACTTATTTGTTTCTCACAACATTGCTGTGAGGTCTGATCTGATGTTATCATCTGAGTTCCTCAAGAAACAGGCGCAAGAAGATAGCCCGAGATCATCCAACGAGTAAGTGGTACACCAGCAATTTGAATTCAAAGAAACTAGTATTAGAGTTCAAAACTACACCCGACTGCCTTCTAGTCTTATGTCATCCTTTCTAAGAAGTCTTCCCAGATCTCCCCAAAGTCTTTCCTTTCAAGACTATGATACACACTGTGCCTTGTGTGTATTAGAATGTAAGCTTTCTCGGGCCATAGGACTCTTACTCTGCTTTCTGTACATTAAAGTACCTAGAAATCTTCTCCAGACACACAAAGCACTGGGTACCTGTTTAATCCAATTAAATGTACAAAAGTACAAAATACAATATAGAGAACTTAGATATATTGTGAG
>NW_011485568.1:0-825 GCF_000754665.1 Bison bison bison | reverse complement strand
TAACTCTGTGAACCTCTCTGGGTTTCCCTCACTGTGGAGAAACTTTTCATCTTTAACCTGGATGTTTTATAAATGGTGCTGTATAGATGGAGAAGTCTTGAGGCTACTTCAAGAATAAGACTGAAAACCAGAAGCAGGAGGCTTAAGTCCAAATCCTGATAACACCAGAGGACTCCTAATTCCAGGGAACATTAATCGACAGGAGCTCATCAAACGCCTCCATACCTATACTGAAACCAAGAACCACCCAAGGGCCAACAAGTTCCAGAGCAAGACATACCATACAAATTCTCCAGCAACACAGGGACACAGCCCTGAGCTTCAATATACAGTCTGCACAAAGTCACTCCAAACCCATTGAAATCTCATAACTCATTACTGGACACTTCATTGAACTCCAGAGAGAAGAAATCCAGCTCCACCCACCAGAACACTGACACAACTTCCCTAACCAGGAAACCTTGACAAGCCACCTGTACAACCCCACCCACAGCTAGGAAACTCCACAATAAATAGAACTCCACAAACTGCCAGAATACAGAAAGGCCACCCCAAACACAGCAATATAAACAAGACGAAGACAGAGGAATACCCTGCAGGTAAAGGAACAGGATAAATACCCACCAAACCAAACAAAAGAGGAAGAGATAGGAAATCTACCTGATAAAGAATTCCAAATAATGATAGTGAAAATGATCCCAAAACTTGAAAACAAAATGGAAACACAGATAAATAGCCTGGAGACAAGGATGGAGGAGATGCAAGAAAGGTTTAACAAGGACCTAGAAGAAATAAAAAAGAGTCAATATATAATGAAGAATGCAA
>NW_011485567.1:22374-24115 GCF_000754665.1 Bison bison bison | reverse complement strand
TGTGAAAAGAGACAAACAAGGACACTACATAATGATCAAAGGATCAATCCAAGAAGAAGATATAACAATTATAAATATATATGCACCCAACATAGGATCACCGCAATATGTAAGACAAATGCTAACAAGTATAAAAGGGGAAATTAACAATAACACAATAATAGTGGGAGACTTTAATACCCCACTCACACCTATGGATAGATCAACTAAACAGAAAATTAACAAGGAAACACAAACTTTAAATGATACAATAGACCAGTTAGACCTAATTGATATCTATAGGACATTTCACGCCAAAACAATGAATTTCACCTTTCTCTCAAGCACACACGGAACCTTCTCCAGGATAGATCACATCCTGCGCCATAAATCTAGCCTTGGTAAATTCAAAAAATTGAAATCATTCCAAGCATCTTTTCTGACCATAAGGCAGTAAGATTAGATCTCAATTACAGGAGAAAAACTATTAAAAATTCCAACAAATGGAGGCTGAACAACACACTGCTGAATAACCAACAAATCACAGAAGAAATAAAAAAGAAATCAAAATATGCATAGAAACGAATGAAAATGAAAACACAACAACTCAAAACCTGTGGGACACTGTAAAAGCAGTGCTAAGAGGAAAGTTCATAGCATTCCAGGCATACCTCAAGAAACAAGAAAAAAGTCAAATAAATAACCTAACTCTTCACCTAAAGCAACTAGAAAAGGAAGAAATGAAGAACCCCAGGGTTAGTAGAAGGAAAGAAATCTTAAAAATTAGGGCAAAAATAAATGCAAAAGAAACAAAAGAGACCATAGCAAAAATCAACAAAGCCAAAAGCTGGTTCTTTGAAAGGATAAATAAAATTGACAAACCATTAGCCAGACTCATCAAGAAACAAAGGGAGAAAAATCAAATCAATAAAATTAGAAACGAAAATGGATAGATCACAACAGACAACACAGAAATACAAAGGATCATAAGAGACTCCTACCAGCAATTATATGCCAATAAAATGGACAATGTGGAAGAAATGGACAAATTCTTAGAAAAGTACAAATTTCCAAAACTGAACCAGGAAGAAATAGAAAATCTTAACAGACCCATCACAAGCACGGAAATTGAAACTGTAATTAGAAATCTTCCAGCAAACAAAAGCCCAGGTCCAGATGGCTTTACAGCTGAATTCTACCAAAAATGTAGAGAAAAGCTAACACCTATGCTACTCAAACTCTTCTGGAAAATTGCAGAGGAATGTTAACTTCCAAACTCATTCTATGAGGTCACCATCACCCTAATACCAAAACCTGACAAAGATGCCACAAAAAAAGAAAACTACAGGCCAATATCACTGATGAACATAGATGCAAAAATCCTTAACAAAATTCTAGCAAACAGAATCCAACAACACATTAAAAAGATCATACATCATGACCAAGTGGGCTTTATTCCAGGGATGCAAGGATTTTTCAATATCCGCAAATCAATCAATGTAATACACCATATTAACAAATCGAAAGATAAAAACCATATGATATCTCAATAGATGCAGAGAAAGCCTTTGACAAAATTCAACATCCATTTATGATAAAAACTCTCCAGAAAGTAGGAATAGAAGGAGCATACCTCAACATAATAAAAGCTATATATGACAAACCAACAGCAAATGTTATCCTCAATGGTGAAAAATTGAAAGCATTTCCCCCAAAGTCAGGAACAAGACAAGGGTGCCCACTCTCACCACTACTATTCAAC
>NW_011485567.1:19187-20916 GCF_000754665.1 Bison bison bison | reverse complement strand
ATATAGTATACTAACACATATATATAGAATTTAGAAAGATGGTAACAATAACCCTGTATGCAAGACAGCAAAAGAGACTCAGATGTATAGAACAGTCTTTGGGACTCTGTGGGAGAGGACGAGGGTGGGATGATTTGGGAGAATGGCATTGAAACATGTATATTATCATATGTGAAACGAATCACCAGTCCAGGTTCGATGCATGAGACAGGGGCTCAGGGCTGGTGCACTGGGATGACCCTAGAGGGATGGGATGGGGAGAAGTGGGAGGGGGATTCAGGATGGGGAACGCATGTACACCTGTGGGAGATCCATGTCGATGTATGGCAAAACCGATACAATATAGTTAAGTAATTAGCCTCAAATTAAAATAAATTAAAAAAAGAGTATGTGTTTGAAGCATTTGCTAGTGTTTTAATAAAGCAGTCATTTAACTCTTTAGCTCACTGTTCTCACTTCTCTAGATGGTATTGTGCTGCAAATTAATGCAGTTTGTTACACACACACATGCATACATTCAAAATGCACACAATAAACAAACAGCTTCACATCCTTAGTAAACATAATGAAAATACACAAGTATACATGGAAGACCACAATAGTCAATAAAAATTCAGGCTCCAGAGTGATATGAATAGCCAGAAAATTGGACCAGCATAGGTAAGAAATGAGAAATTTTTAGGGCCATTGAGCATCATGCATTTTCAGTGTTCAGTAGCCCTGAAAATTTCTCATTTAGGCCAGGAAGTCTCTGTCTCATTTGAAATGTTGAAATAAAGGGAACCTGTATAGGTTCTCATTGATCTAAACTTCTGTTGAAGTCCAGGACCTCCCACCATCATTTCTAGTCCCTGAATCTTTTTCTAGACTCTTGTCACGAAGGCTCTAAAACAGGCCTTTTTGTTGTGGTAACTGAATTAGCTTCAGAGAAAATTCTCCCATTTTATGTGAGTACAGTCTAAGCTGGACCCTGCAGTAAGATGAGTATTTGTTCAAGGAAATAAACAGAAATTGTTTATTCCCACATCATATTTCCTTCCTTCTTAGGTTGCTGAAGGATATTTTCATGTCTATCTAAATAAGATTGAAGTCCCTTTTTATTTCTTCCAAGTTCCTGCCTCACATCATCATCTTCCTACCTCATCTCCAAGAATTATGCTGTAATTCTGTGTCCTTCTCTGGTTTGGGCCATGTTTACAGATTCGCAACTCACTATACTTTGGAGTGCATCCTTTCTAACATTAACATGGTCTTTTCACTGTGTTCTGGGATGGCTCCAGTGAGACAATATCAGTCACAAAGCATGAATGTTTATACTTTAGGCTTTTAACTCTGCCCAGGTTTTTTGCCTTATTTTTCACTATACTGACAAGGTGGAGAAATCTTGAAAATTAAATGAGGCAAAATTGGTAGGTCCTGAGTACCGAGATAATGAGTGCATTTGGAGCTGTGAGGTGGGGAGACTAGGCTTCAGGAAGCTTAGTTATTTAAGTCCTCTGATACCCACAGGCTCCAGACTTGCATGTGGGAGCAGTCCATTTATTACTCCTGTGCCCTAGAAAAGGCTGATGAGGCCTGAGCAGAAAAATAAAGGTCAGGTCTGGGTGGTGTACCTTTATTACTCTGTTGTCATTTGGACCTTTAAAAAGGCTCTCTGTGAAAATTGCCAAAGGACATGAAATGGTCCTGTTAACTCACTGTTCAGGGCCTAGTGTAGTACTGTGGATTT
>NW_011485567.1:17497-19055 GCF_000754665.1 Bison bison bison | reverse complement strand
TTTTGTTTTGTTTTCGACTTGAAATTGAGTGGGTGTTCAGCAGAACTGTGTTTAAGTAAACTTACATGAACTGATTAGTTTGACAATTTGATATCATTTTCCTTTCAAAGTCCCGAAACAGAAATATAAAATGGTACCCAGTTGTGAAAATTACTTGCCTCCTGTCTGGTGTTGCTCCTTTCTACCTTCTTCTCTCCCTCCCCATCTCTCTCCCTCCTTCCTTCTGCCTTCCTTCCTTATTCCCTCTTTCCCTCTTTTTTTTTTTCTATCCTTCCTTCCCTTCTTCATATTTCTTGCTGAAGACTATAATAACTCATTGAAAATTTCCCTAGAGCCAGGAATGAGTTACTAGTGGCTGTGTAGTATTTTTTAATTGTGTGAATTTTTATTCACTGTGCCATAGAGTGGTGATGGTTTAGTTGCTAAATTGTGTCCAACTCTTATGACCCCCATGGACTGTAGCCCGCCAGGCTAATTTGTCCATGGGATTTCCAATGCATTGCCATAGAGTAATTTTTGTAATAGCCACGTTCATAAACTGATGATTTCATGTTTCATGAGGAACTATTTATTAAATTGATTTTTTACATGATATGGCTTATGTACTCTGTTTATCAATAATCTTACAATTCACAATGGATACCTAGGCTGTATCAATGCTTTAACATAGTAAGACTTGTAATCATGACAAGATCTTACTTAGCTAATGTGACTGATTATCCTTCACAGTAGAAATATAACTAGCACCTTGACCCATAGAACCACTAATACTTTTCCCATTTGAAAATATTAACCATTTCACATTTTGCACTAACAGCCTTAAGTTATAGTTAACAGAATTTTATTACAAGAAAGTTTACCTAGAGATTTGTTTCTAGTTGGACCTGAACATTTTGCAAATGAGGAAACTGAGGCCCCAAGATATTAATTGACTTATCTAAAAATCACATGGCTAATTAATAACACCTGTCTTTGCATATAGTCCATAAGGCTTGTTATGAATTACAGTAATTAAGGATAATAATTTTATGACCTCTCTCTCTCTTTCTTATTTTGGAAGTAGAGTAAATTCTTTGGAAGTTATATTCCAAATCACTCAGGTCATGGCTAAGATTTATCACCCTTTTTGACTTCCAATGATTTATTTGGAGTGCGATGTCCTAAAGCTCCATTTTTAGAGGAAGTGTGGATAGGTAGAATTGAAAGAAAAATAAAGTCTTGAGCTTATCAGAAACTCAGAAATGGCATTTCTAGAAAAATGCTGATATAAATAACCATTACTCTCTCTTTCAAGTCTTGATAAATGACTTCTTCAGGCTGAACACCTGAAGATCAATCCCTAGATTCATAAAGAATATATAGTAGTTCATTTTATTCAGTATGTTTTAGAATTTTTAAAAAATCATTAACTCATTAGCATTAATAGAGACCTATGTGATTCTGCATTGGAGAAGGAAATGGCAACCCACTCCATTCTATCACTTTCTATCACTGCAGGTAGGTTTGCATTTATAGAATTTTATTTAAATGGAAACATGCAGTACATACACCTTCTGTT
>NW_011485567.1:14956-16889 GCF_000754665.1 Bison bison bison | reverse complement strand
GAGGTCGCAAAGAGTCGGACACGACTGAGTGACTGAACTGAACTGATAGTGATTCTTCATGCCAGATCCACTCAACTTAATCTCATGATTCCCAACTACAGAATGTTCCCTTAGCCGCTGAAAGCTCATCAGTGATCAGTTTCATCTTTAGTTTCCCCTCTAAAACTGACTTTCAACTCTTATGTTCCTTACGAAAAAAATACTCCCAAGAGGATCAATGACAAATCATGAGTCACTTAGCCTTGAGTGCCTCTTAGCTTATAAGTAAGCAGAACAGCATTTAGAATACCTTTCTGTTCATTATTACATGTACTTTCTACCACTAGGAGGAAAAAAGCTGAGCCTCCTTCTGGCTCAGAGACCCTTGGCTCCACTTGTGAAAACTAAGGGGTTCTTCAGTCTCCTAACTCTCTATCGTATGGTCTTATCGTTGTTGTTGTTTAGTCCCTAAGTCATGTCCAGCTCTTTTGCAACCCCATGGATTACAGCCTACTAGCCTCCTCTGTCCACTGGATTTTCCAGGCAAGAGTACTGAAGTGGGTTACCATTTCCTCCTCCAGGGAATCTTTCTGACCCAGGGATTAAACCCATGTCTCCTGCTTGACAGGTGGATTCTTTACCACTGAGCCACCTCGGAAGCCCATCTTATGGAGTACAATGCACTGAAAAAAACAATAAGTATAGAGGTATAACTGAAGTAACGATAAACTACACAAACGTAAAGTGTACAATCTGGTAAACTTTGGTATGCATACACATGTGTGACTATTGCCACAGTCAAGATGGCAGAGGTTTAGATATCCCAAAGGTATCTTTGTGCCCCTTTGTTCCCTATTTCTCCCTTACTTTCTTCCCCTAGACATAACCACTGATTGGCTTTCTATCACTGCAGGTAGGTTTGCATTTATAGAATTTTATTTAAATGGAAACATGCAGTACATACACCTTCTGTTGGTCTTTTTTGTTCACGCACCATAATTATTTTGAGGTCCATGCATCGTATTATATATCAAATGTTCTTTTTTTTTTAACTGAGTAGTATTCCACAGTATGTACATACCACATGATTCATCCTATTAGCTATTCATGGACACTTGGGTTGTTTCTAATTTTTAGCTGTTACTGAGTAAAGTTTCTGAACAATCTCATACAGGTGTTTGTGTAGACAGTAATTTTTATTTCTTTGTGATAAATGTCCCAAAGTACCTTGTTCTCCTGTTAAATTTAGCTTTACCTCTTTAGGAAGCTGCCAGATTATTTTCCAAAGTGATTGTACCATTTGACTTTCTTACCAGCAGTGTATGTAGTTGATCCACAGCTGATGTGATCAGAACTTTTGAACCATTCTGGTAGGTCTGTAGTGGTATCTCATTATAGTTTTAGTTTGTACTTTCCTAATAACTAATGATGTTGAACATCTTTTCATTTGTTTGTTCCTTCCTGTATCTTTCTCCGTGAATTTTCTCTTTGAATCTCCTGCCCATTTTAAAAACTGATTTCAACTCTTTATTAATCTGCTCAGATTTGTCTCCTACAAGGCTGCAAAATTGTTTTTCCTTTCAATCAGAATTAAATACATGTTCATGAGGCCTACATACATCATTCACTTGGGATCCTATTTGTCTGTTTACTCCTGAAATGTAGTTTCTCATGTTGCCAGTCTATCCATTTACATCTTAGATATTCTAAGATTGTACTTACATTTCTCTTGTGGCTAGCTTTTTGGTAAGAATAGATCTATACTAAATCCAATTGAACTTTATCTTCTCTTGGGAAAAAGTAGTATTTTAGGTAACAAGGTTATATGTGCAAGGTTAAAAACATCCACTTATGGTGCCTTGTAAGTGCTTTCATAGAAAGTACATCCTATGGGAATTTTGAATACCACCAAGACATTTGTGCTTTTAAGGAAATAATTTACAATGGTAACATT
>NW_011485567.1:10376-14856 GCF_000754665.1 Bison bison bison | reverse complement strand
ATTTACTGTAAATAAGTGAAACTTTTCCTTTTCTTTCTTATTTATTTAACTTTTTTCTTTATCATCAGAAAACAGGCAGCTGATAGCTTACTTGGATTGTTACTTTTGAAAGTTACATATTGGTAAGGAAGTATACTTTTATCTGACTGTGTTTAAGGGAATGTGGTGTTTAGTCTTTGCATTCAAATCATTGTTCTAATACAAATCTTACATAATTTTATACCACTTTTCCTTAGATGGGAACAAATCCACATTCAAATTTCTTTTTGAATGGGGGGAAAATCACTTTAACAAAGAGGGATTCTGCTTACATCCATCAGTGGTTATTTTAAAAGAACTTTTCTATTATTTTATTATCTGAAGTGACAAATTAGCTTTCTATTTTTATTTGCTCATCCTTTTCCAATGAATGTCTTTAATATGACTCAGATGTGTATATTAAAATCTTTGGAAAGTCACATCTCATACATCATTGTATGAGTGAAAATAAATGCAGGTTTGTGCTTTTAAAAGTAAATTCTGGAATTAATGCCCTGAATCCATGCAAATAGATGGGAGGGGGGCACTTCAGAGTAATTCAGTTCAATAATTTTCTTGCTGGTGTCCAAATAGAATTTGAATTGTTGCAAAATCTTTGGTAATGCCACAGTAAGATTGCTCTCTGACTTCTCCCATTTTCCAGCTCCCACTGATTTCTAAGAAAACTGTAGGGAAGAAGTTTTCAAAGTATGGTCCCTGGGCAAATTGCATAAGCCTTTACCTGTGAACTTGTGAGAAATGCAGATTCTTTAGCTCTACCACAGACCAGCTGAATAAGACATTGAAACAGGTTGGGGGAGGGCAGGCACAGCAACCTGTTTCTTGACAAACCTTTCAGGTGATTCTGAAGCATGCAGAAGTTTGGGAACCACTAGTCTAGGGGAAGGAAGGAAGTTGTGAATCCAGGCCAAAATAAACTTCGTGAACCAAGCTGACAGGCCTAGATAAACTTCATGAACCAAACTGACAGTTTCTTGACAAGGTTGCTGCAGCAACAACTACACAGGATTGGATAGCTTTGTGAAAGTAAGAGGCATGAATACTAACTGATCACAGTGTTCTAGATCACTAAGATTTATATTGGGAAAGATGGATTTTTACGTTTAGCCTTATGTCGAGGAAAAGCCCAGTTTCATAAGGTTTTGTGTATGACGTGGAAACCATGCCTATTTTTTTAAACATCACTCCTTTGGAATTTAGAAAATTTTGGTAGAAAAACAGAATTACTCTTAAAGACATTCATCACAAAAATGATAAGCAACATCCTCAACAGTGATGAATAACCCTGAAAAAATTTATAATTGACTTTCCCTAATACAATATAGTAGCTTTATTTGCCTGCCACATGTTTCACAGAACACCGTGCTGGACACCTAATGGCTATTGAATAAGCATTAAGATTTGATTTGTTAAACCCTCGTTTGACAATTACATGTCACACACACACAAAATAGACATTTAGAAACCCTGTTTGTGTTCTGTACTCGTCTTTCTAGAAGAGTCAGTTTAAATTGGTCTAAATATGGTCAGTCTAAATTCTAGCACTTTCTGTATTCAAAGAATTAAATTCATTTTAGGGTTTGCATTTTATTGATATGTGCTAAGGATTAGATGCACTCAGTTAAGCTTCTTCCTGGCCAAATGACATACCCTGTCTCTGATGTCAGTCTGAGAAAATCCTATATAGTGTACAACATCCCCGGATTACCTTATCTAAGTATTACATGGACATTGCAGATGATATGTCTTGGCATGTGGTCATTTTTCATTAACTTATTAAGGTCTGTTAAAGCATCTTTCCCCCTTTTTGACACTTTGCCATAACTGAATGCAAAATCGACTATAAAACTGAATGAATGCCTGATATCCATGCAGTAAGTTGATGACACTTCCTTGGTGTCCAGCAGACATCAATTGCAGATGTTCTAGGAAAAAGGGCTCTGTTGCTACCCAACATTGGCTATGGACAGTGCTGTCTGTCCTCTGGCCTTTATTTTCCTCAACTGTAGACAGAGGGGATTCATTATATCATCTCTAAGATCCTAAATATTTTATGATTCTAAGGCTTAGGGGAAGTTTGGTGCTGGGGGGCGGGGGGCAGGATCCAACCCTCAAAGCACTGCTGAGTTATAATCTACGATTGAAAGATTTTATGTATTTCTTGAAAGAATGAATGAAACAGAATAACTAGCATAAAGTCAGCCTCGATATTCTTTGGAGACAACAGGAAATAGTGATATTAGGTACTCATAATTTTACAGTTTAGACTAATGTGTTTGGGAAAAATACTTTTGAAAAGTATATTTAATCTTAATGCTTTTTCCTCACAGTTTTCACATTGAATTATGTATTCTTAACTCTAAGGTATATGAAATACTTAGAAAAGGCAATAATTTTAATATTTTAAGCATAGGTGTGCTCTGATGATCATATATATTCTTCCTAGAAGAGAAATATCTTTTAAAGGACAGCTCTCTGCACTTTATACTCCCCTGTATTCACTTATTTCATTACATTTGTGTAATCTAAAATTGTAGCTATAAAGCTATGTGGGGCATGCTTTTGCCAGAACCTTGTAAGAATCAACAGGAGCATAATTTTAAGCTGCTGCTGCTTCTAAGTCACTTCAGTCATGTCCGACTCTGTGCGACCCCATAATTTTAAGCTACAGAAGCGCAAAATAAGCACAGAATCCTAGCTACCAGAAATAAAATGGCCAGAATTCTAACTTTGCAAAGACATAAATACTAACAATGGAGGAATGGAACATAAGGACAAAAAAGTAGAATTTGACCAGGTATTTCTGTTTCCTTCTAAATTTTTCCTCTGAACTTTGTTTCTTCTCAGAGATGGAATTCTGTGAGACTCCTCACACTCTGTGCTCTGGCTACCAGACAGACATGCACAGTGTTTCCCGGCATGGCTACCAACTAGAGATGGGATCTGATGTGGACACGGAGACAGAAGGCGCTGCCTCCCCTGACCATGCACTGAGAATGTGGATCCGGGGGATGAAATCAGAGCATAGTTCCTGTTTGTCCAGCCGGGCCAACTCCGCATTGTCCTTGACTGACACTGACCATGAAAGGAAGTCTGATGGAGAGAACGGTAATATAACCACCTATATTAATAGTTTATGGAAAACCCAGAGAGAATGTAGGTTTTAGCCTTTGATTTGTTTTTTCTTCCTTTTATCTGATACCTTTCATTTCCTATACAAAATGAAAATGCAGGGTCCCATGGACAAGGCATGTACCTAAGTATCAGGCAAATAGACACATTCATTTACAATAATAAATAAAGTACTTTTTATTTCTGGTTGTTCCCCCAAGGGAAATCAATCTTATATCATCAGCAATATTGTGCATGTCTTATTCATTACTCACCTTTTATTTTCATCTTTATTTTCTAGTACAATACTAGTGATATTTATTTTAGAAGTACTCATTTCATGTATTTTGACTTTGTATCAATATATGAACAATGAGGCGAACAGCTGTATAGCCAAGCCTATTTTGTATGTGTTTTCTATTTTGATTCAGATTAACCTGTCAAGTGTACAGACAAAGGCAAAGTAACCAGATTAGGCTGAAATGATTAAAAAAAAGAACAAAGTGAATTACCATCAGCCATTTGCCAGACAATAAGTAATAAGGGCAGTATCATTAAATTGTAATTATGTATTATTGTCTTAAAACTTTTAGAAATGGAAAAGTTTTTGTCACTTTGATTTGTTGGGAAGAGGTTAATTTGTTTCGTTTCCTGCTTTTCTATCCCTACAAAAGAACAAAGTCCTTTCATAAAAATCACATTAATGCTTATTAAACACATTATCTACTCTTCTCATCATTCTGTTTGTCTGTATTTCATAGGTCCCATCACTGGGGACCTGGTCTGTCAGCAGTGGCTAATTAGTATTTTCTCAGGTACCAAAGAGGTAGCCAACAGCCCTGTACCTGCAGTTCTTTCTGTTCTGTCCTCCTCTGCCTCCCTCAGCCCAGAGGGGACATTGGCCACAAAGATATAATCAGGAATGACATTTGTCCACTAGTTAGAATATCATTTCCTAAATGAGAGGCCATTACACTTTGTAATATCACCAAATATCCTTGATGGTCTGGATATTTTAGGTTTATTTTCATGTTTGTATATATGCAATGCTGAATTTGACCAAGAGTATGGAGGAGGTAAAGTGTGGAAGTGAGAAAGGAATCTACTTGATCTCTGTCATGCATATTCATGTAAGTGAAGCAGCAGTAGCATGGATGTTGGGAAACCCTGCACTGGTCCCTAAAGTTTTCTGGGCTTTAACTCTCAAACCAGAAAAATAACAACCAAATTTATGTGACATCAGGTAATAGAGGAGCTCCTCTATTTCCAAGACTTCTTGTTCTCCCTTATCTCACCACCCACGCACATGCGTAAGTCCACAGTCATGTCT
>NW_011485567.1:8155-10061 GCF_000754665.1 Bison bison bison | reverse complement strand
GAAAAGACTTCCCCTAGGCTCAACCATTCTTCTACTCCTGCAAGACCCTAAGTCTGGGGTTTCTTCTGGGGTGACAAAACTACTCTGGAATTAGATAGTGATAATAATTCCACAACTCTGAAAATACTAAAAGCCACTTTAGGAGTGTGAACATTATGGTATGTGAATCGTATTTTGATTGAATCTATTATTTAAAAAATAATATTGGACAAAGAGTAAAGATTGAAGAATCCCAGATGAGTTGAACAAGGATTAATTAGTAAAAAATATTTGCTACTACAGGTTTTAAATTCTCTCCTGTTTGCTGTGACATGGAGGCTCAAGCTGGGTCTACTCAAGGCAAGTGTTTCCAAATATTTGATGACAAATTGTTTTTACCTCACCCCATCTCTGACAACCAGCCTGCACAGTTCAACCCTGCCAACAACACACAGGCCTGGTTCATTAACCTGTCAAAGATTAGTTTATTGGTAGCTTGTTGGTTTGTTTTCCTCTGGAAGATTTCATGGGTATGTGTTGATGGTAACAGTGAGGAGGTGAGGGAGGAGCTGAGGACAAAGACAAGATTTAAGGTTGAATAGAGAAACACTGATTTAGCATGAGAGTAGAGATTTAAATCAGGTATGGTTGGTTTTGGCCTCATGACTTTCTACATCATCTATGGTTTTTTGCATGACTCTAGCCATTGATTTAGTATAGTTTAGATACTGTCATAACTTCACAATGCCACCTGGCAAATGGCCTTGGGCTTTTCCTTCCAATGCTCTGGCTTGGCTTAAGAATCACACTACAGCCCTGTCCCTGTTGTCAATTATAAATAACACCTTCAAATGAAGGAAATGCCATTCATTCTTTTCTGTAGACCTGTTGTCATTCTTCAGTGAGGGGACACTGATGTCCTTTTACTTTTGCCTTCATTGTGCTCACTGGCTTTGCCCCTTTGCAGAGGGATACTTAAAACAATATTTATAAATGATTTTGATGAAAATCAAGTACTTTGCGAGATGGGGAACCCTCACATCTGACCACAGGACAATGACTCAAAATTTGTTAGCAACTGGGGGAAATGTATCAGGGGGAAGATGTATTAGAATCAGTTTTAGCAAAATGCACATTATCCTACCCCACCATGAGAACTGCTTACTGTAATGAGCCACTGTATGTACTGTATTCATGTGCCATATCCCTGGGAGGTTTGGGGAACTTTCGGGAATGTTTGGGGCTGTACAGCTTCATTTCGCCTTCTGTCTAATCAGCCATCTACCTTGGTCATGTAACACTATTTACTGAGACCGAGTTAGAAGACTCAGGAGTAAAGGATATGTGTCCTGTCTTTTTCTTTACAGGTTTATCTCCCTTATGGTTTATTTCAGAAATTGGATAGGGTACCACAAAATTGGGCAGGACTGCCAAGGTAAAAAGTGATCCAGTCTGCTAAAAACTAGTGTAAATGCCAGCCTCTTTTGGCCCAATGTATACCTCCAAAGAGGATTCAATAGAGCATAGTGATAAATAGTTTGTACTGTGAAGCCAGACTTAGATTTAAATCCCAGCTTAGATTTAAATCCCAGCTGTGTGATATTGGGAAAGTTGTATAATGTTTCTGTGCCTGAATTTCATCATCTGTTAAACCAGGAGGATATTACTATCTACCTCTAAGATTTTGTGATCACTGAATAAATGAATGTATATAAAGGATAGCAGTTGTGTCATATAAGTATAGTCAGAATGTTCATTATTCTTATTGATCAGTACTTCATAATTTCCAAATACACTTTTAATATCTTTATCTCATTTCATCCTCATGACCCATCTATAGAATGATTCTATTGTTTCAGCATTTTACATAGGAGGAAGACTTAAAACAGCAATTTAGAAACAAGTTAGCTAAATACAATTGATTGTT